>NC_050575.1:73637235-73784735 GCF_011100635.1 Trichosurus vulpecula | reverse complement strand
TTTGACTGGGAACCATGTTTAACAAAGAAAGCATACTGAACATCTAATTTACTTCCAGCTTTTGGCTATGTTGATGTAAATTAATTCCCTGGGAAAAATGCTTATTTGTTTATTTATTATCAAGGTGTGATCAACAATTCAGCCACGATTATCTGGAATATGTAGAAAATAGTATTGCTGGACATGTAACAAACCCTATCAGGAGCTACATGTGCTTATAGTCATTCATTGAGTCCTAGTATGGCTATGCACATCTGTATTTGGTAGGTTGAACAAACCTAGCACCATTTCATGAATTATTTGTATTTTCATTATAAAATGGGATTTTTCCTTATTTAAATTTATAATGGGTACTGGATAGAAGTCCTTGTGTCTTTAAAAATAGCATAAGGTATGAGGAGCTATCACTTTGTACCAGGTGATTCTTAAAACTAAAGACACATTCACTCATGTGAGGTACATTCTCAGCATTACCTCCCAGCAGCCTGGACATGGAACTATTGTTCATGCAAATAGAGTTCTGTTTTTAGAAAGGGTGACTAATTAAAGAGAAACATGACTTGTCTGCCCCTGCAGCCTAAAAGTAAATGTGGAAGGCCAATGAATGGCATCCAACACAGAATTTTTATTTTTCTTCAGACTTTAAAACACTCTTTTGTTGTCTATTTTGCAGAAATCAGTTTTGCTTTCAAGTTCACAGAGGTCACATTCAAGAAAGAAGCTCCAAAACTAGAAGAGTTTCAGGCCAGCAGATTTATGTGTGAAAACAGTTGTTAAAATGTTTTAGCCTCTTTATTTTTATATAATTAATTTTGCCTGTGAGATAGTTTCAGCTCTTGCTTCTTTTCAAGGAGCTCTCAATATTCGAAACTATGCCATAAACTTTTTTTAACTCTTACATTCTACCTTTCTTTAAGGAAGTCAACTTCTGGTTAGGTTGTTTAAAGGAATTACAGGTCACTGGAGAAAAAAGAGAATAAAATATTGTTAGTCACACAATTCTATCTTATTATCAATACCAACTTTGCATGGATTTGAATAGGAGACTAAGAAGTAATGACATTTTCTTTATTTTAGGTCCACAAAAGTTAGAATTTCCTGACGTTGGTGCCTTTTCATAATCTCTAAAACTTTTAAAGGAAACAAAAAAATCAGTGGCCCAATTGCTCAGAAGGTTATTAAAATTTTAGAAAATATTCTCATCCATCTTATTTGTTTTTAAAGACATTCCATTTAGTGAAGTATACCATGATATTGATCTGACAGTTGATGTGAAGACTATGGAACAGAAAATCACATGGAAAATATCTTGGTTAGGTCAATTTCTATTTTCCAGAAAAGGAAATCAAAGCTTAAAACTGTTGAATGACTCATAGCAGGTCATGCAGACAGTAGGTAACAATATAAGCTCAATTATCCTGACTCCTAATCGAGTGTTCTTCCTCAAAAATCAAAGTGTCTGTTCTCTCTGTGGCTTCAGAGATGTACTTATTATATTCCCATCAAAAAAGCACTTTGGGATTCAGATGTAGCCAATTCATAATGAAGGAGGAGCTAAATTCAAACATCAAGGTCAAAGGTTAATAGGGAGGGTTTCAACAACTTTGGGAAACAATAACCTATTAAAATTTTGGAGGGAGGTCACCATTACACCTCTCCTCCATACCTACTCCTCCAAACATCTGACACTTCTTGAGGGAATGACTTTCAGTCACATAGAATCATAAACTCAGAGCTCTGATTGGTTCTTCCCTCTTTCTTATCTGCTTTAGCTAGTCAGTTGTAAAGTCTTGTCAATTTTACCTCCATGGCATTTCTTACTTTGATACACCATTCTACTTAAACCCCTCATAACCTCTAATTTGAGCTATAGAATTAGTCTCTAAATTGTATCTTTGTTTCCAATTTCCCCTCCACCTCTCTTCAATCTGTTTTTCATGTGGATGACAAAATAATCTTCCCAAGGTGTTCTTGACCAAGTCCTTACCCTGTGCATAACCTCCAATCACTTCTTATTGCCTCTGGGATAAAACACAAATGCAAAATGAAATGTGACTTGGCATTTAAAGCCCTTCGCATTCTGTTTCCAACTTATCTTTTGAGAATAATTTCATATTACCCTCCAAAACTATGCTTTCTGGCATGTTAGACACTTTACCAAAGATTACATTTCCAATACCATGCCTTTTAAAAAGCTATACCTCAGGCCTTAAATGAACTTTCTTTTTATCTTTGCTTCTCAGAATCCTTATCTTATTTAAAATCTCAGCTTTTGCATGACCTTCCTGTTGAAACTTTTCCTGATCCCCCTAATTCTTAATGTTCTTCCTTCCTTCTTTCCTTCCTTCCTTCCTTCCTTCCTTCCTTCCTTCCTTTCTCCCCTCCTCCCTCCCTCGCCCTTCTCTTCCTTCCTTCCTTTCTTCCTTCTTTCTCTTTCTTTCTTTCCTTCTTTTTTTCTTTCTCTGTCTCTTCTCTTTGAACTTATCAAAGTGTATTGCATTTTAAAGCTAAGAGAGGGCCTAGATACTATCTAGCCAAACCTACTTATTTTATATATTATAAAATTGGGGGAGAAACTGCTTGCTTAGGTTCCAATAACCGCTAGTGGCAAACTGGAATTTGAATCCAGGTCTTCTGACTAGCCAAAACAGCAAGGCAAATTGAGAGACAGGTGATTTTATGTGAACAAATAAATCAAGCCATCCACAACTCCACTCAAACCCCTTTGGAAGCCCAGGACTCTAGGCTCAAGAGCCCTAAAAATAATACTGCTCCATCTCCTGACAAATGTCTTTTCTTCCAGCACGGCCCTTACAGTCATCAACCAAGTAGGTAACCCTTGTGCAGAAGGGGTCTGCCATCATCACTACCACTGAAACAATAAACTCTGAATCAACTGCCAAGCCAAGAGTAAACCCAAGAGTCTTAGAAATAATAGCACCTGCTTCCTCAGATTACTGACCTTGTATCCAGCCTATCCCTACAACAATCATCCAGGAAAGCAATTCCTTTTCAGAAGGGACCTTCCAAGAATACTAACTGTTGATCAATTGTCACCAACAGGGCAGGAAAGTCAACTGAGCTGAAGCAGCAAGACACTCTGAGGGAGAGTTACATGCAAGTGTGCTTCAGGAAAGTCAAAACAAAGTTATTATCTCAGTTACAACCTCTCAGTAAACCCTTGTGGAGATAGCATAGAATCTGTAGAACATAGAACCTGTCTTTGTTTGGATGTCATCTAGCAACTCTTTCTGTCAATGTTGCCTTCTGAGGATCTACAGTTTCTGATAACCTAGTAAACTCCATGACATTTCCAAATAGTTCAATATCAGACATTCATAATTTTTTTTGCATTAATGTTACTATCTGCTTTGCCAGTGCACTTCAAGGGTTTAGGAGCCTTCTTTTCCAACTTTCACTTGAATCCCGCTAGATGCGTCACCTCCTTCATTAAAATGTGAGCTCCTTGAGAGCAGAGAATGCTTTTCTTTTATGTTTGTATCTGCAGGGCTTGTTAAAATGTATTTTACCCATTACACATTTAATAAATACATTTTCATTCATTTATTCATTCGTTTATTCATTGCTTTATTCCTGTTCCAGTATTCTTTCCAATTCTTTAGATAAGAGCTAGACCTAGGAAACTGAGCCTATTGTATTACTGCTTTTCTTGCTGAAGGTGAGCAGAGGCCAGATAGTACTGGAGAAGGAAGTGAAATTCTTCTCTTCCCTCTTGAATCCAAATGGGGATGTTGCTGTGTCTTCTCATGGCTCATGGAGAGTCAAAAACATTTTAAAGTATTTGATTTGTGAACACCTCTTTATTAAAGACCACTGGTCTCTCCAAAAGTTAATAGCAACTTTCTCAGTGGGTGACATTCATTACAAGTCTGTTTGTGTATATTGACAATCACTAGAAATCTCTGGGGGTAGTTAGACATAGGACCTCCAAGCTCGAGCTTAGTTGAGCAGTATGGGCAGTCCTTCCACTAATGCTAGTGAAAAAAGCTCAATGATTTCTCATTCATTGCTATTCTTATCTCTGCTTTTTCATCACTCTTCCACAGTGGATCTAGTCAATGCCAGAGAAATCTTTTTTTTTTTTTTTAACTTTCAGTATCTAAGAGAAACTAGAGCGGTATACCATGAGAGCTGGTCCTTAGCAAGAGTGAGGGAGAACTGAAGACAGTGGTTCTAGCATATATGAATGAATAAAAACTTTTTGCATGACTTCAAGATAATATACTATAGTTGTTTCTCTGCCATAGCAAAATGCTATCTATATTCATAATGCATCATGGTCTTCCTCTAAGCAGAGAAGATAAAGAACCTTGAGTATTATTTTTTTTCCCTTTTTTCTCAACTTAAACACCAAAAACGAACATTTCCATACACATTGGCAGAACACAACAAAAACATGTATTTCATATGGAACTATTAATTTTGCATATAACCTGCTCCACTTTAAAAGTATGTAAATACATTCTACATATTACCTCCACAAACTTTCCTGCTTGTCTGTGCTCTTTTTTGAAGTTCCTTCTGTGCAACTGTTTCAACAATCCGGCTAGCAGTTGCTGTGGGGGTGAAAAACAACAACCAGCTCACAGAATGCTGCAAGCCCATGCTCTTTTGATCTGCTTTACTAAGGAAAGAAACGTTAAGAGGTTAACAATCTTACTTTTAATCCAGCATACAAATATCATTCACTTAGTTCAGGAGAAAAAGCCAGCATCCTGGACTTCAGAGCAAATTCAAACAAATTACAAACATCAACAGACAGACCTTGTCTGATTCAAATCCCAATTCATAGTTACCAGAGTTTAACCAAGTCTGAACATCCCGGCAAGCTGGAGGGCTCTTAACTACAGCTGCCCAGAGTCTCCACGTCAGCGGGCCACCAAGAGTGAGAGCCCTAAGCAACTAGCTCTGTCTTCTCTTTTTATGCACTCTTTATCTGTCGTCCAACATCATCTGAGTGACCAGAACTTGAGCTCTTACTATTGGCTCTAGTTAGCACCTCCCTTCATTGGCCCCACCTGGAGCCCCACCTTAGGTACCAATTCACAACCACATGGACTTAGCACCTAATAGATAGGGGTTGGGGCCTGGGGTTTAGTACCTAGTAAGACTCAACCAAAGACACCCAACTTAATGGATATTACAGAAACTTTGCAGATTATAAGTTAGAACAAGAGCTACTTACAAAAATGGATGAAGAACTCAAAATAAAAACAATAAAACCAGAAATATTTTAAGAGGTAGAGAAGAACCCATACCTTTTTTCCATAGGTTAAGGCATAGAAGAATTTCATGCAGATAAAAAAGGAAAGAAGGACTATTTGGAAGCAAGATAGATGTAATACTCTTGCTAGAAAAGAAATCTGGATCTTCTGAGGATGCAACAACTGTTTTTACTCCAGGTAATGCTGCAGGAAGAGAAATCAGGAGAAAAATAATATGGTCAGCTAGAAGATGAACAGGTAGATGATGGCAGTTGGTGACACCCTTTCACCCCAAGTGATACTGAACCAAATATTTATCAGTAGGACAAAGATGATCTACAGACTTTTTGGAAAGCCTATTCAAGATATGGTAGAATACCTTCCAAATCCTTTTACATTTCATAACTGTTACCCAATTCTTGCACACGTGATACTGACTGAAACCTATTATGTCCTGATCAAGAACTGGAAAGTTTTGAGAAACCAGTAGAATTTTAATCAATGCTACCCAAAAAAGGCAATAACTTTGATAAATAGAAGCAGAATAAGGAAGTGAACAGTTATTTAAGAACATCATGTCTGTGCCCATATAACTTGAATCAAATTGCTTGCTATCTTAGGAAGGAGGAAGTGTAAGGAGGGGAGAGAAAATTTAGAACTCAAAATTTTATTTAAAATAATAAATGTTAAAATTTGTCTTTGCATGTAATTGAAAAAATACTATTTAGAAGAAAAAAAAAGATTATGTCTGAAAATGAGTTTCTCATTTCTGTACCATTGGGTAAAATATAACAATGTCAGTCTTTAGGCCACAGATGAAATGTACATGAGAAGAGATGATAAGATCTTATTATTTTTAAAAATTACAAATGTCATGAAAATAATAAATTAAAAAGTAAAGGAGAGTGAATATATTACATAGGAGTATACCTACCATGCTATATATTGTATAGGATAGTTATAATAAGAAAAAAAGAATAACAATAGAGACAAAAATCACAGGCGTTGAAACCAAGAATGACATAATCAATAAAACCTATAGTTTCAGGTGTCTACACAAACGCGTGCGCGTGTGTGCGCGCACACACGCTAACACACACTAATTTTCCAAAGAGAAACAAAGCATTGGTTTAAAAATGCTTGAAACAACTGACTATATATGTTTGGGGTAGATTTAACTCAGACCAGTTTTCTGGTAGTAAGGTTTGATACTGGAGCAAAATTAGATACCTCATTGGTAACTCAGGAGTTCCAAAAAAAGATATTTGCTTAATCCTTGCAGGAGGATATTCCACAAGGATAAGCATTGTTAACAGGCACCTTGACTTGAGCTAGCTGAGCAAAGAGCCCAAGTCTCTTGTCTCTTAAATTCACATTGTGATTTACTAGCCAAACATTACAGTGCCTGTGGCGCTCTTCCAGGCTATTTTGTTCTTAGGCAACTAGAAAGAGATGTCAAATGTCTGATCCTTTAGTTTCCCAAATAGACTAAGAATCAACTGTGGTCTCAATACCTGATTGCATTTCTCCAACAATAGTGACTTAGAACATTTTTTTTTCATATGGCTATAGATACCTTTGATTACTTTATCAGAAAACTGACTGTTTATATCTTTTGATCATTTATCAATAGGGAATGGCTCTTATTTTTTTTTTAAATTTGACTCATTTCTCTACATATTTGAGAAATAAAGCCTTTATCAGAGAAACTTCCTCAAAAATATTTCACAGTTATGATTACTAACTATATTTCCCTCCATCCTATTCTCCACTCCCCATATTTATTCTATTTCTTCTCTCCTTTTACCTTGGCCCTCCTCAATAATGTTTTGCTTCTGACAACCATCTTCCTTTAATAACACTTCCCCTTCTTTTATTCCCTTCCCTTCTTATCTTCCTGTAGGGTAAGATAGATTTCTGTACCCAATTGAGCATATGTTTTCCCATCTTTGAGCCAATTCTGATGAGAGTAAGGTTCAAGCATTACCCGCTGTCTCCCTCATTTTTCCCTCCACTATAAAAGTTATTTCTTGTCTCTTTTATGTGAGATAATTTACTCTATTCTGCCTGTCATTTTCTCCTTCTCCATGTGCATTCCTCTTTCTCAACCCTTAATTTTATTTTGGTATCATCCCATCCCATCATATTCAACTCACAGCTGCTGTCTCTCTCTCTCTCTCTCTCTCTCTCTCTCTCTCTCTCTCTCTCTCTGTCTCCCTCTCTGTATGTGTGTGTGTGTGTGTGTGTGTATGTGTGTGTGTGTGTGTGTGTGTGTGTGTAAAAGCAGGCAAATTATAACACAGTATTATAGCAAGGAACCAAGTCATCCTGTAACCTTCCCCCCTGCTAGGCCCTTCCTACAAACAATCACTCATGAATCCTAAATGTGTGCTTGCCTGCATTCTCTCTCCTCTTAGTTCTCTGGTCTCTGAAGCTCCTTGATTTCCACTCTCTGCTCAGCACTATCTCAGCAGCTCTGTTGACTCCCAAGTTCCTGCTCCTTCTCCTTGGGCTGAATTCCAACTTCTGTGGCCCTTTGCAGATTCTTATGCTCTCAGTTCTGGGCTCTCTTTATATACAGTCCTAGCCAGCATCTAATTAACTAGAACTCAGGTCTCTGATTGGTTGAATTCATGATTGACTTGAACTCAGTGCACAAACCATTGGCTCTAATTTTAGCAATTCCTCTTAGGGCCCTGAGAGCTTCACACCCAAATTGGCTTACTATCTAGTAAGTAGAGGCTTTAGGTCTACTTAGAAACAAAGATATAATCAAACCTTCCCACCTAGCCCCACCTAAGGCCTACTGAATGGGTGGGGGAAGATCTTTGATCACATCACTTCTACAATAGGTTAGCATTTTGCCTTGGGGGCTCAGTCATGGGAAGAGTGTTTATGTGATTTGGTCACACAAGACTCTAGGTAGCCTTTAAGGAGCCTACCTGGCTTTGAAAACCCAGATATTGGTCCTTCTCTCTTTAGTAACTATGTATGTATTGCTATGGATAGATAGAAGCCCTGTCTGTGTTGATTTGTATTATTTGCTCTGTTCATATAATTTCTGCTTGAAATTTCTGTTTGTGTTTTCTCTGAAGTTCAGAGTGCTTACTTTTGCCCCTGAACTAAGTGAATGATATATTTATGTTTGATTAAAGTGCTTTGTAAACCCCTTAAAGTTTCTTCGCTTAGAAAATCAGATCAAAGAACCTGTGCTAACAGCCCTCCTGCGTGCTGTTGTTCTTGGCCTTACACTCCAAAGAAGCTGCAAATAAAACTGGTGTTACAGTGTGTGTGTGTGTATGTGTGTGTGTGTGTGTGTGTGTGTGTGTGTGTGTGTGTGTGTAATTTACAAAGACCTTTCTAAGAAACTTGCTGCATTTTCCAGAGTACTACTTTCTAGTAACCTTTTGAAGAAAACTGTGAGAGTCAAGTGTTTTCTGGGTTCCCTTTGCATGTAGATGAACAAACCACACTTATGCTCATCTAACTGCTGTAACAAATGATTAAACTGGTATTGTGATGTTTAAATGCAATGACATTTTCAATGAAAATAATTGCCTTCATACTTTCCAAATGGCAATTCTCAAATCCCCCTCCCACACACACATACACATACTCTCTCTCTCTCTCTCTCTCTCTCTCTCTCTCTCTCTCTCTCTCTCTCTCTCTCTCTCTCTCTCTCTGTCCTTCTAAGTGTCCTAATAAAGAGAAAATTGTTACAAGTATCATTTTTTCCATGGAGCAATGTAAAATTTAAACTTAATTAAATCCTTTATGAATTTCCTTTACTATTTACCTTTTTATGCTTCTCTTGAATCTTGTATTTAAAAGTCAAATTTTCTATTAAGCACAGGTCTTTTCACCAGGAACTCTTGGAAGTCTGTTATTTCATTGAGTATCTATTTTTCCCCCTGAAGGCTTACAGTCAGTTTTTTTTCTGGGTAGGTGAATCTTGGTTGTAATCCTAGTTCCTTTGTTCTCCAGAATATCATATTTCAAGTCCTCTAGTCCTTTTATGTAGAAGCTATTAAATCTTGTGTTATCCTACCTGTTGCTGCACAATATTTGAATTGTTTCTTTCTGGCTGCTTACAATATTTTCTTCTTTACCTGGGAACTATGGTATTAGACTATAATATTCCTTTGAGTTTTCATTTTAGGATCTCTTTCAGGACATACTTGGTGGAGTATTTCAATTTCTATTTTACCCTCTGGTTCTGGAACATCAAGGAAGTTTTCCTTAATAATTTCTTGAAAGATAATGTATAGGCTCTTTTTTGATCATGGCTTTCAGGAATTCCAGTAATTTTTAAAATTAGCTCTCCTGGATCTATTTTCCAGATTGGTTGCTTTTCCAATGGGATATTATAGATTGTCACCTATTTTTTTTTCATTTCTTTGGTTTTGTTTTATTGCTTCTTGATTTATCATAAAGTCATTAGCTTCTATTTGCTCAATTCTAATTTTTAAGGAATTATTCTCCTTAGGGAGCTTTCCTTCCTCCTTTTCCATTTGGCCAATTCTACTTTTTAAAGAGTTCTTTTTTCAGTGAATTTTTGTATATCTTTTATTTTTAATTTGGCCAATTCTGCTTTTCAAGGTATTCCTCTCTTGAATGGATTATTGTACCTCTTTCACCATTTGGCCTATTGTGTTTTTTAGGTTATTATTTTCTTTAGCATTTGTTTTATGCCTCCTTTACTAAGCTGCTGACTCGATTTTTCATGATTTTCTTGTATCACTCACATTTCTATTCCCAATTCCTCTTCTTCTACTTCTCTTACTTGATTTTCAAAATCCTTTTTGAGGTCTTCCATGGCCAAAACAGAAGTTTTGACTTTGTTGCCTTCTTTTAAGTGTATATTTTGATTGTCCTTGTCACTATAGTAACTTTCTATGCAGAATTTTTTTCTGTTGTTTGCTCAAGCCTTTTTCTTGACTTTTAACTCTTTGCTAAAGTGAGGCTCTGTTTCTAGGGCACTGTACAATCTTAAAGGGTTTTGTGGAGATGTTTTTTTTCAGATATGCTTCTAGTGACCTAGTTTTCAGTTCTTGCAAGGTGGCATGATCTCTTTTTCAGTTTTTTTTAAATTTATTTTCTGTTTTTAGTTTACAACACTCAGTTCTACCGGTTTTTGAGTTCCAAATTTTCTCCCCTTTCCTCTCCTTCCCCCTCCCCCACCAAGACAGCATGGTATTCAACATAGGTTCTACATACGCTTTCACTTTAAACTTATCTACACAATAGTCAAATTGTAAAGAAGAATTATAACCAATGGAATGAATCATGGGAAAGAAGAAACAAAATCAAAAAAGAAAGTCAAAGAAAGAGAGCAAATAGTTTGCCTCAATCTGCATTCAGACCCCATAATTCTTTCTCTGGATGTGCATAGATTTTTCCATCACGAGTCTTTTAAAGCTATCTTTGAACTTTGTATTGATGAGAATATCCAAGTCTATCAAAGTTAGTCATCACAGATACTGTGAGTCTGTAACAATGTATAATGTTCTCCTGGTTCTGCTCCCCTCATTCAGCATCAGAACACATAGGTCTTCCCAGGTTAATATGAAGTCTGTCTGCTCCTCATTTCTTATACCATAATAGTGTTCCGTTACATTCATATACCACAACTTGTTTAGCCATTCCCCAATTGATGGGCATCCCTTTGATTTCCAATTCTTTGTACATATGGGTCCCTTTCCCACTTGTGTGATCTCTTTGGGAAACAGCCCTAGGAATGGTATTACCAGGTCAAAGGGTATGCACATTTTATATCCCTTTGTACATAGTTCCAAATTGCTCTCCAGAATGGCTGGATCCATTTAAAACTCTACAGATAATGTAACAGTGTTCCAATTTTCCTACATCTTCTCTAGCATTTATTGTTTTCTTGTTTTGTCATGTTATGTCAATCTTACAGAAGAGATGTGGTACCTAAGAGTTGTTTTGATTTGCATTTCTTTAATCAATAGTGATTTAGAAGATTTTTTCACATGACTGTAGATATCTTTAAATTTTTCCTCTGAAAACAGCCTGTTCATATCCTTTGACCATTTCTCAATTGGGTAATGACTCAGTTCCCTGTATATTTTAGAGATGATGCCTTCATCAGAGACATAAGTTGTAAAACTCCTTTCCCAATTTTCTGCTTCCCTCCTAATCTTGGTTGCATTGGCTTTGTTTGTACAAAAACTTTTCAATTTAATGTAGTTAGAATTATACATTTTGCAGCTCTCTATCTCTTTTATGCTCATAAATTCTTCCCTTTCCCATAAATCTGATAGGTAAACTATTACTTGCTCTCCCAAATTGCTTATAGTATCAGTCTTTGTCCCTAAATTGTAAACCCATATTACCTTTATTTTGTTATATGGTGTAAGATATTGGTCTATGCCCAGTTTCTGCCATACTATTTTCCAGTTTTCCCAGCAGTTTTTGTGAAATACTGAATTCTTAACCCAGAAACTGGACTCTTTGGGTTTAACAAAGAGTAGATTGCTATATTCATTGACTACTGTCATTTGTGTACCTAACCTATTCCATTGATCCATCACTCTATTTCTTAGCTAGTACCAAGTAGTTTTGATGACTGCTGCTTTATAATACATTTTAGTATCTGGTATGGCTAGGCTACTTTCCCTATCATTTCTTTTCACTAATTCCCTTGATCTTCTGGTCCCTATATTTCTCCAGATGAATTTTGTTAATACTTTATCCAGCTCTGTAAAATAAGGTGGCATGATCTATGAAGATATGTGTTTATTAACCCGTGGCCTGTGTTCTGGTCTCTGAGTAATCACAAGCACTCTTTTCTGCCCTGGAACTGTGATGAGGCTCCCTCTTTCACTGCAGCTGCAAGATCTGGTATGCTACTGCTTTTCCTCACCCTGGAACTACCACCAAGGACTGTGACCCACATCTGACTATGGGCATAGCAACAGTGTCCTGCCCCCTATGCCAGCAAAGAGACTCCTGTAATCTCCTTCTCACCAGGTGTTTGACCTCCTGACTATTTGTGCGCTGAGACATACCAGACCTAGCTACTGCCACTGCTGATTCAGTTTCTCCTGGTTTGCTGGAGACCCAGGCTTCACTGGCACAGGCTGCACTGGATTGTTCTCCACCCTCACCCTGGTGTGATAAATGTTTCCTGTTGACCTTCTAAGTTGTCATTGGAAGGAAAATTATTTCACCTCATCCTTTTGTTGGTTCTGTTGCTCCAAAATTTCTTTTGAAGCAGTATTTTAATGGTATTTGGGGGAGTTTGGAGAACTCAGGTGAGTCCCTGTCCTTTATCCACCATCTTGGCTCCAGCCCTTTCAGTCTATTGTTCTTAATATGGGTCAATAGTCTTACATGCCAGCCAAATAAACAATGCAATCTTTGGATACATTGTGATGCATGAAGAAAACAGGAGAAAAAAAGATGATTGCTGTGATGTACTGTGTTGGTAAAGCCATTCCTAAACTATTTTGCTTACTTGTTTGCATTACATTTATATAGAACATTAAGAAGCTGGAAATCATCCAAAACAGGGTGACCAGGGTGATGAAGAGTCTTGGGATTGTGCCATTTCAGAATTCTTTGGAAGAACCATTGATGTTTAGCCTGGAGAAAAGATTTAGTAGGGATGTTTTACCTGCCCAAGTATTTGAAGGGCTGTGTCATAGAAGAGGAGCTTTTTCTACCTGGCCCTGAAGCCATAGTACTGTGTAACCAGCAATGATTGAAGTTCCAGAGAGGAGGATTTAGAATTGGTGTAATGAAATAAATATCTTCCTAACAATTAGAGTGATTCAAAAGTAAGATATACTTGAAGTAGAAGGAAGTAGCTAGTATCCCACACAATATTTCAGCCAAGGCTGGATGACTACTTTTTCAGGATAGTACAGAAAGGTTTGTTCTTCAAGGATGGGTTGGATTAGATGGCCTCTGAGGCCCCTTTCAATGTGAAATTCTTGATTCTATGATATTGTTTTAGTATTTCAGGGACTACTAATTGCAGAAACATTAGAAAAGATGATGTTTTTTTCTGGAAAAACTTCAAGGTTCTACAGTAACTTTGAGAATTGCCGCTTGGAAAGCATAGAGGCAATCATTTTCATTGAGTCTTATTGCATTTAAACATTACAATATCAATTTAATCATTTGCTATAGTAGTTAAATTAGCATAGGTACAGTTTATTTGCCTATAAACAAAAGAAAGCCAGAAAACACTTGACTCTCACAGATTTCTTCAAAAGGTTACTAGAAAGTAGTATTCTGGAAACTGTAGCAAGTTGCCCGGAAAGGTCATTGTATATTTCCAAAATTAAATTGCAAGAGCAAAGTAAAATTTGGATAATCAGCATGCATTTTCATCCGAGATGCCAAATTGGGTCCTCAAGTTCCTTAGTCATTAGGATGGAAGGTTCTAATAAAAAGAGAGAGATTCTGAATCATGGTTTCTATCCAAAGAGAAAATTAAACTCCCATATCCAAATGATACTTCTGAAAGATGTAAATGAAAGAGTAATGATACAAAATTGAAGAACATTGGATTGTTTTTCAAAAGAAATAGAATACAGGAAATACAAACCCTATTATTTCAGCCCACAGTTAGTAAATGAGAACCATAGCAATGAAACATCTGTTATGCTTTAGAACTTCAAGCACCCCCATAAAATCCAAGAATCAGTCTTGTAGCCAAAACTCAGAATACTCCTACTCAGTCTCCCATTAAAAGTCTCCTTGGCACCTCACTATACACATCCCCACCCCAAAACTCTATACTTCCATCATTGATTCACATCCTGCACCCACTGGGTGTTAGGGGGAATTTCACATTAATATGTGATTCCAAATTTGGCCCAGAATGAGGAGGTGGGTGATTTAATATCCTATCACTTGTACCCAGTGCACTTCATCCCTTTGCCTGGCTCCAAATTACTTCCAAGTTCTCACCACCCATGAAATCAGATTTTATGGAGAAATAAAGAGGGCAATGAGCAACAGAAGAAAGTTTTGTTTATTGACATGAGCAGTTTAATTTGATCTCCATGGTGCTGAGCTACGCGTTGAGTAGTAGCACTATATGGTGGAAATGGCTCTGAACTTGGAGTCTGATGAATTTGACTTGAGTTCTAGCTCTGAGACTTACTGTATATGTGACCATGGGAAAGTCACCTAACCTTTCCAAGTCGAATTTCTTGAAAGGAAAATGTGGATAATAATAATTATACTATCTTATTGGGTTATTGTGAGTTTCAAATTAGATTATATGTCAAGCATTTCACAAACCTTAAAATGTTATGTAGATACAATTATTTCAGTGCTTAAGCTCCTAACTTTGCAAGTCTAATTTATGATTCTTACTACTCTGGCATTGAACTCAGTAATTCCTTAGTGCCAGAAAATTGTTTATAAAATGCCACAAATTGCTAGCTGGTGAGATTATTTGATTATTTCAAAGTGGTAATGAGAAGGTGAAAATTCTGTTTTGAATTTTTCTAAATTAAGATTGCCTTCTTCGATGGCCAGAGGTGAAATTTCTAAATTTTGCTGATAGGGGAAAATAAAATCCCTTGGATACCTGCAGTTACAGAGAACTCACTATTTATCAAAGCAGTTATTTCCACTCTTGGACAGTTGCACTTACTTTTAAGGTTTTTTTTAACCTTTCCTGACATCAAATGTTTATCTGTTTCTTTGCAATTTACAAATATTCTTTTAGTTCTGGTTTCTGTGGTCACATATAAAAAATTTCTTCCTTTTCCCAGTGATATCTATTCGGAAATATGGAAGTATTACTGACTTGCCTTTCCTCCAAACTGAACATTCCCAGGTCTTTAAAGCACTTGTAGGAGATACATTGAGGTTTGAATGACAGGTCACAAAATAAATTCCTCTTAATCTCTTTTAGAAATATGGATAACATTGAAAAATGCTCTGATAGAGGTCTTCTTGCTCAGAAATCATTATTTCTAGCTGGGTTTGCATGAGGGTAATTAAAATAGTTAGCAGGAATAATATAGCTTTCTTGTCTTTGTTTTATGCCTAGAGTGTAAAAAAATATGATTATCATTACTGTAGTGTATTGTATATTCAAATGCTGAACAAAATAATCATTATCATTCATATCATGTAAATGATTATATTATTAATTATTAATTACTAATTAAATAAGTATTATTATTTTCCCTTTATATATCTTAATGAAATGGAAGCAAGGTGGCAAAGTGGACAGAATACAGGACTGGAGTCAGTCCTGAGTTTAAATTCAGTCTTAGATACCCATTAGTTATGTGAATCTCTATCTGCATCAGTTTTCTCATCTGAATAATGAAGAAAATTATAGTTCCTAACTCCAAAGGCTGAAGTGAGTAAATTTATATAATATCTGTAAATTATATTTCAAAGCTTAAAGCACAATATTCTGTCTAAAAATGAACTTTAAAGAATAATATTTACTTTAAAATATGTAAAATAACATCTTCAAAATTGTGCATAGGAAAAAATGTTTCATCATTAACATGTATATGGAAAAAAATGTCATGATTGTGTGGAGGTGGAAAATGTTGAATTGCCCTTTATTTTAAATTTATAAAAGAATTTCCTGTATATTTTGATGCCACTCAATGTGAAGTTTCATAAATTAAAAAATTGCATTGATTATATGCTATATAAAAGAATAAAATGCTACATATTATTGAAATCTAAGAATTTGTATTTAAAAGACACGTTTCCACAGACTTTATTTAATATTTCTGCATTAAGAGTCTGCTAGATTGCTCAGTGGATAGAGCCAGGAAGAACCAGATTCAAATGTAGCATTGGACACTAATTGTATGTATGACCCTAGGCAAGTCATTAGCCTCCATTAATCCATTGGAGAAGGAAATGGTAAACCACTCCACTCTCTCTGCTAAGAAAACCCCATATGGGATTATGAAGAGTTGGATACAACTGAATGACTGAATAACAAATTAACATGGAGGTTTATGCTGCTGATAATCTCTACACAAACTGTTACACTTAAAGAATTATAAAATTATTGATATTTGAGATACGGTTTTTGCTAAAACTAACAAATAATATACAACTAGTAGGTGTTTATTTTAAGTGCTGTGGAGAGATGTAATGAAGTAGAAGACAGAATCAATGCCCTGAAGAAATTTAAAATCATGTTGGGATCAATGTCATTTTAATTCATCATTTCAGAATGAAGAGTTTAATAAATTAGGGGTGAACCATAAGCCCTTGCTTTGAACAGATATTAACAGCAGTAATAGAATTAGAGACATGATAGATTGGCCAAAATGATTTTTTCACACAATCTATATAACCTACTAAATAGATGGATCTTGATTTCTTGAAGGAATTTCATCTGGCAGATTCCAAAACTGTACAGGATATTCTTCATAAGACCAACTAATTTTTGCTCCAATAAAATTACCTTTCATTTAAGATGTGAAAGAGATGAAATGTGAGCATGACTTTACCAGTGAAAACTCATGGACTTTTCATTCAGTGACTTTTAATTGTATTTGATCTACCGTTGTATTCTCAATATTAGTGCCGATTGAAGGAAACACAGAGAAACATCAGGGACAGAATATAGAAGAAGACAGGGAACCAACAAATACAACTAATTAAAAGATATGACACTATTTTAAATTATTTTATTCTTTTTGGCACCATCAGTGCATTATGGGTAGTAAGGATTTCGAAGAAAATTACTTAATTGCTTTGGTTTGAGTAAAAGAAGAATAAATTACAAAACATGAAAACCAATATTTACCAATTGAAATATTTTTTAAAAGAGCCTCAACTTTATCTACAATGCTAAAAAGATCTCAACTTACAGTTTCAAGAAAGCAACATTAAAATCTTCATTTTTCTTCCTCTTTGAAATTGAGAAAAAATATTTTCTTCATCTTAATGTTTAGGTGACAACTTTCCTTTTGAAATCAATGTTAAAATAAAAACCCAATCTTATAAGTTTTAGGGTAATTGTTTTTACCACCTGTTATATTTTCAAATTATAAATAAATGGCTATTGATGAAGTATTTGGGTTAGTAGAATTCTATATCATGGGTTGTTATTGGTAATTAAGGTGGGATTTTTTGTTACGGTTTTCTCTTTTGGAATTCTGAGATAATGAAGTATCTTTGATGAGTCTTGCCTTTCAAATGTAATGGCAAGCAAAGTGGACTTTTTTGTCTTGTTTGAGTGCTTCTCAGTACTAAGGAATCTTTGATTGAATCAGAAGTCCTTGATGACCTGTTTACATCAAGGAAAGGGCTAGTTCACATGAGTTTGAGTCACATGGTTGTGACACCCTTTGACCCTGAGATTTGTACATAAGATCAGAGGTCAGTGTTTTGCCCTTAGGGGCACACTAATTGAGAAGTGTTGGTGATGAGAGTCTGGGTAAGTGTTGAAGTAGCTCCACTGACTTTGAAAACTCAGATGTTAGTGCTTCTTTGGTGACTATGTATCACGATTTGGTTAGACAGAAATGTTGATCTGCTTATACTGTCTCTGCTTGTAATTTCTGTTTGGATTTGCTCTGAAGTTCAGGGTGCTGGCTTTTCCCCCTGAACTAAATGAGTGGTATATGTGCGTTTAATTAAAGCAAGATTTTTAATCCCTGAAAGTTGTTTTCCTTAGAAAAGCAGATCAAAGGACCTGTGCTGGCAGCCCTTTTGTGTGCTGGTGTTGTTGGTCTTACACAGTCAAAGTAGTAGCAAGTAGCATTGTTGTTACATGGGTTGACATTATGGGTATCTAATCCATTACTAATCAATGGAAACATTTATTCCCCCATGTATTCAGTTGAAATAAATCAGAGATGAAGCTGTAGTTCTGTATTACCAAAGTGTTCACATCTGAAGATCCCTTGAGAGAGTGACCACTTCTTTATCTGCTGAAATGGAAGAGTCCACATCATTTGTTGACTGATACAATGTCATTGCAAAAGATTTTTGACAATCATTCCTAAGGCAGATCTTGTAGAAATCAACAATAAAGGAAGAACCTGGCCTGTCAGAAAGAATCAGCCTTGTGAGGAAAGAGGAGGGAGTTTCCACCACCAACCATTTCACCCAAGAAGAGACACTCTTTCCAGTAGTCAGAAAGGAGATACAAAAGAGCTAGAATTAGAGTTGAGGAAGATGCTCTCTAGGTAGATACTGATGCGAGGAAACAATCACTTGACACTAGAAGCAACTTCAAGGAGTGTAACTTCAAGGAGAGAAGAAGAAAGCCCACTGCAGAGTGAAGAAAACTAGTCCTCACAATAAAGGTTTGGGTTGCAAAGAGCATTATATGCAGAGAAAAAGAAAAGTGAGGCTTCCCAGGACTACAGAAGCAAGGAGTTTTGGTTTCCTATGTATTGGGCACCTTTTTAATTTATTTTTTATTTTAATTTACAACACTCACTTCCACAAGTTTTGAATTCTAAATTTTCTCCTCCCTCTCCTCTCCACCCACCAAGACAGCATGTAATCTGATGCAAGTTCTACATGTACCTTCACATTAAACTTATTAACACAATAGTCAAGCTGTAAAGAAGAATTATAACCAATGGAATGAACCAGAAGAAAATAGAAACAAAACAGAAAAAGAAGAAAAAGAGCAAATTGCCTCAACATACATTCAGACTCCATAATACTTTCTCTGGATGTGGATAGCTTTTTCCATCATGAACATTTTGGAGCTGTGTTAGAACCTTGTATTGCTGAGAAGAGCCAAGTATATTAAAGTCAGTCATCACAGACACTGTGTATCTATAAGTGTGCATAATGTTCTCCCACTTCTGCTCCCCTCACTCAGCATCAGATCACATCTTTCTAGGTGGTTATGCAGTCTGTCTGTTCCTCATTTCTTATAGCACAATAGTATTCCATTATATCCATATACCACAATTTGTTTAGCCATCCCCTAATTAATGGGGACCCCCTTGATTTCCAATTCTTTGCCACTACAAAAAGAGCTGCTATAAATATTTTTGTACATATGGGTCCTTTCCCATTTTTGTAATCTCCTTGGGATACAGCCTAGAAGTGTTATTGCTGTGTCAAAAGCTATGCACATTTTTGTTTGTTTTTTGCTCTGTGTTTATTTTCTTCAACATTTTTAGTTTCAACACTGATTTCCCCAAGATTTTGAGTTACAAATTTTCTCCCCATTTCTAACTTCACCCCCACCCTAAGATGGCATAAGTTCTGATTGTCCCTTTCCCCAGTCTGCCTTCCCTTCTATCACCCCACTCCTCAAAACCATCCCCTTTCCCCTTACTATCTTGTAGGGGAAGATAGATTTCTATATCCCATTGCCTGTGTATCTTATTTCTCAGTGGCATGTAAAAAGAACTTTGCTTTTAATATTTGTTTTTAGAACTTTGAGTTTCAAATTCTCTCCCTTCTTCCCTCCCCACTCACCCTCCTTGAGAAGTCAAACAATGCAACATAGGCCACACATGTATGGTTATGCAAAACACTTCCATAAGAGTCATGTTGGGCGAGCTCTATGGCCCCTGCAGCTGCCGTGGCCATCCTCGCCAAGCTCCTGGGGCTTTTCTCGCTCCCGCTCAGTGGAGGAGCCACCACTGCCTCCATGTTTGGCTGCCTGGTGGCTGGGAGGCTGGTGCAAACAATTGCACAGCAAGTGGCAGAGGATAAATTTGTATTTGACTTACCTTATTATCAAAGTATCAACCATGTCATGGTGTTTATGCTGGGAACAGTCCCATTTCCTGATGGCATGGGAGGATCTGTCTACATTTCATATCCTGATTCAAGTGGAATGCCAGTATGGCAGCTCTTGGGGTTTGTCAAGAATGGGAAAGCAAGTGCCATCTTCAAAATTTCAGGTCTTAAATCTGGGGAAGGCAGTCAGCATCCTTTTGGAGCCATGAATATTACCCGTACTCCAACTGTTGCACAGATTGGCATTTCAGTGGAATTACTAGATAATCTGGCCCAGCTGACTCCTGTGGGCAGTGCTGCTGTGTCATCAGTTGATTCATTCACTCAGTTTACTCAGAAGATGTTGGACAACTTCAACAATTTTACTTCAGCATTTGCTGTATCTCAGGCCCAGATGACACCAAATCCATCTGAAGTTATCATTCCAGCAAATGTGGTTCTGAAATGGTATGAAAACTTTCAAAGGCGACTAACCCAGAACCCTCTTTTTTGGAAAACACGATTTAAATAAAATAATTTTTAAAGGTTAAAAAAAAGAGTCATGTTGTGAAAGACTAACTATATTTCCCTCCATCCTATCTTGTCACCCTTTATTCAATTTTCTCCCTTGACCCTGTCCCTTTTCAAAAGGGTTTCCTTTTAACTACCTCCTCCTTTCTAAGAACCCCACTGTCTTGTCCCCTAACCCCCTACTTTCCTGTATGGTAAGCTACCCAATTGAGTATGTATGTTATTCCCTCCTTAAGTCAAATACAATGAGAGCAAGATCCACTCATTCGGTTTGACCTGCCCCCTCTAGCTTCAATTATAACTGCTTTTTCTTGACACTTTTATTTGAGATAATGTATCCCATTTTATTTCTGCCTTTCTCCTCCCAATATATTCCTCTCTCACCCTGTAATTTTATTTTATTTTTTACATATCATCCCTTAATATTCAAGTCACCCAGCACCCTTTCCATATAGATATAGATATGTAGATATATAGATATATATATTCACTTCAACTACCCTAATACTGAGAAAAGTCTCATGAGTTACAAATATCAACTTTCTAAGTAGGAATGTAAAGAAAATGGTTCAACTTTAATAGGACCCTTATGATTTCTCTTTCCTGTTTACCTTTTCATGCATCTTTGAAAGTCAAATTTTCTATTCAGCTCTGGTCTTTTCATCAAGAATGCTTGAAAGTCCTCTATGTTATTGAAAATTTATATTTTGCCCTGGAGTATTATACTCAGTTTTGCTGGATAGGTGATTCTTGGTTTTAATCCTAGCTCCTTTGACCTCTAGAATATCATATTCCAAGTCCTTTGACCCCTTAAATTAGAAGATACTAGATTTTGTGTTACCCTGATTGTGCTTCCACAATATTTGAATTGTTTCTTTCTGGCTGCTTGCACTATTTTCTTCTTGACCTGGGAACTCTGGAATTTGGTTACAATATTCCTAGGAGTCTGCTTTTTGGGATCTTTTTCAAGAGGTAATTAGTGGATTCTTTCAATTTCTATTTTTGCCTCTGGTTCTAGAATATCAGGGCAGATTTCCTTGATAATTTCTTGAAAGATAATGTCTAGTTCTTTTTTTGATCATGGCTTTCAGGTAGTCCAATAATTTTTGAATTATCTCTCCTGGATCTATTGTCCCAATCACTGGTTTTTCCAATTAGATATTTCACATTGTCCTCCATTTTTTTCATTCTTTGGGTCCTGTTTTATAGTTTCTTGATATCTCAGGAAGTCACTAGCTTCTACTAGCTCCATTCTAATTTTTAAGGTGGTATTTTCTTCAGTGGTCTTTTGGATGTCCTTTTCTATTTGGCTAATTTGGCTCTTCAAGGCATTCTTCTCCTCATTGGCTTTTGGGAGCTCTTTTGCCATTTGGGTTAGTCTATTTTTGAAGGTGTTATCTTCTTCAGTATTTTTTTTGTCTCCTTTAGCAAATACATTCACTTGTTTTTCATGATTTTCTTGCATCACTCTCATTTCTCTTCCCACTTTTCCCTTTACTTCTCTTACTTGATTTTCCACACCCTTTTTGAGCTCTTCCACAGCCTGAGATCTCTTCATATTTTTCTTGGAGGCTTTTAATGTAGGTCTTTGACTTTGTTGACTTCTGGCTGTATGTTTTGATCTTCTTTGTCACCAAAGAAATATTCTATAGTCTGCGCCCTTTTCTGCTGCTTGCTCATTTTCCTGGACAATTTCTTGACTTTTGAGTTTTTGTCAGGGTATGACTGCTTTTAGAGTGTAGAGTGCTTTGTCACAAGCTTCAGGGACTTTGTGCTGCTATTTTCAGAGTGACTTCTATTCTGAGGTGGTATGATGCTCCTCTCCTGGCCTGTACTCTGTTCTGTGAGTGCAAGCACTCCTTTCTGCCATGTAACTACCAGTAGGACTCCCTCTCCACAGCCACCACAAATCTCTGTCACAGCAATGCTCCTCCTCCCCCAAGAAACACCAATCAGGACCACGACTCAGATCCAAGCAGGGCAAAGCAAGAGAACCTTGCCTCAGTGCCAGCAAGCTATCTCTGTACTCCAGGTCTTATCAGCCGCTTGATTCCTCCCACTGTCTGTGGGTCGCTGGAGCTATGGAAACAGCTGTTTCAGCCTCTGGCTTTTGCTTCAGCCATCTCCACCACCCCTGAGGCTGTGGCCAGATGGCACACTTCTCTCACATAGATCTAGCAGTTTTCCACTGACCTCCTCAGTTGTTTTTGGTGTTTGTGGGTTGAGAAGTCTGGTAACTGCCACAGTTCAGTGATTCAGGGCCCTGAGGCCTGCGCCACCACGGTCTACTCTGGCCTGGTCTGTCCTGGTGCAACCCACAGAGGGCTGCACTCTGCTCACAGCACTAGGAAATAGACACTTCCAGCAACCACCCAGGCTGTCTTGAGCTGGGGACTTTTTCCCCCTCTGTTATTTTGTGGGTTCTGTAGCTCTAGAATTTGTTTAGAGTTATTTTTTACAGGTTCTTGGAGCAATTTTGATGAGAGCTTAAGTGAGTCCATGTTTTCAAGCCATCATCTTGGCTCCTCCCTGGGTATACAAATTTTCATAGCCTTTTGGGCATAGTTCCAAATTGCTCTCTAAAATGGGTGGATCAGTTCACAACTCCACCAACAATGTAAAAGTGCTCAAATTTTCCCACATCTCTAGCATTTATCATTTTCTTATTTTGTCATGTTAAGTAATCTGACAGGAGAGATGTGGTACCTAAGATTTGTTTTGATTAGCATTACTCTAGTCAATAGTGATTTAGAGCATTTTTTCACATGACTATAGATATCTTTAAATTCCTCCTCTGAAAACAGCCTGTTTGTATCCTTTGACCATTTCTCAGTTGGGGAATGATTTGCATTCTTATAAATTTGACTCAGTTCCCTGTATATTTTAGAAATGAGGGCTGTATCAGAGACACTGGTTGTAAAAAATTCCTTCCCAGTTTTCTTCTTCCCTCCAATCTTGGTTGCATTGGCTTCGTTTGTACAAAAACTTTTCAATTTTACATAATCATAATTATCCATTTTTCATTTTGTAATGCTCTCTATCTCTGTTTGGTCATATATTCTTCCCTTCTCCAAAATCATACAGGTAAACTATATCTTCCTCTCCTAAATTTCTTATTCTATCAGCCTTTATACTTAAATTGTGAAACCATTTTTGTTTTATTTTGTTATATAGTAAGATATTGGTCTATGCCCAATTTCTGACATAGTATTTTCCAGTTTTCCAAGCAGTTTTTGTGAAACATTGAATTCTTAACACAGAATCTGTACTCTTTGGATTTAACAAAAGTGTAGATTGCTATAGTCCTTGAGTACTTCTTCTTGGGTGCTTAACCTATTCCACTGAGTGTTTTTGATGATTGCTGCTTAATAATACAGTTTAATATCTGGTGTGGCTAGAACGACTTCTCTATTATTTCTTTTCATTAATTCCCTTGATATGCTGTACCATTTATTCTTCCAGAAGAACTTTATTTTTATTTTATTCAGCTCTATAGAATGATTTTTGGTAGCTTGGTTGGTATGGTAATAAATAAGTAAATTAAGTCCAGAAAAATCATCATTTTTTTTATTTTATTAGCTCATCCTAACCATGAGCAACTGACAGGTTTTTTTCTGTATATTTAGATATGACTTTATTTGTGTGAAAAGTGTTTTGTAACTCTGTTCATATAGGTCCTGGGTTTGTCTTGGCAGGTAGGGTAACAAATGTTTTATAGAGTCTATACTAAGTTTAAATGGAATTTCTCTTTCTAACTATAGCTGTTGGGTTTTTTTAGTAACATATAGGAATGCTGTGGATTTATGTGGGTTTATTTTATGTCCTGCAACTTTGTTAAAGTAATTTATTATTTTAAGTAGTTTTTTACTTAATTCTCTAGGATTGTCTAAGTAACTCATCCTATCATCTGCAAAGAGTGATCACTTAATTTCTTCTTTGCTTATTCTAATTCCTTCAGTTTCTTTTTCTTCTCATTGCTAAAGCTAACATTTTTGGTACCATATTGAATAATACAGGTGATAATGGACATCTTTGTTTCAGTCCTGATCTTGTTGGAAATGCATCTGGCTTATCCTCATTACATATAATGCTTGTTGATGGTTTTAGTTAGATACTACTTATCATTTTAAAGAAAATCCCCTTTTTCCTATGCTTTCTAGGGTTTTTAATAGGCATGAGTGTTTTGTTTTGTCAAAAGCTTTTTCTGCATCTATTGAGATACATTAGTTTCTGCTGATTTTATTGTTGATATGATCAATTATGCTGATAGTTTTCCTAATATTGAACCAGGCTTACATTCCTGGAATAAATCCTACCTGGTCATAGTGTGTTATTCTCAGGATAAGTTACTGTAATCTTTTTTGCTAATATTTCATTAAAAATTTTTACATCTATGTTTATTAGGGAAATTGTTCTATATTTTTCTTTCTCTGTTGCGACTCTTCCTTGTTTAAGTCATAAAAAGAATTTGGTAGGACACTTTCATCTATTTTCCCAAATGGTGTATAAAGTATGGGAATTATTTGTTCTTTAAATGTTTGATAGAATTCACATGTAAAACCATCTGGCCCTGGAGAATTTTTTTCTTAGGGAGTTCATTGATGACTTCTCAATTTCTTTTTCGGAGATGGTGGTATTTAGGTATTTTGCTTTCCCTTCTGTTAACCTGGGCAATTTTTGTAAATATTCATCCATTTCCCTAAGATTATCAAATTGATGGACATACAATTGGGCAAAATAATTCTAAATTACTGTTTTAATTTCTTCTTCAGTGGAGGTGTATTCACCCTTTCATTTTTAATATGGCTAATTTATTTTTCTTTTTTTAATCAAATTGACCATTTTTTTTCATAAAACCAGCTCTTAGGTTAATTGGATTTCAATTTTGTTAATCTCTCCTTTATTTTTCAGTTTTTCTCATTTGGTATTTATTTGGGGATTTTAAACTTGTTCTTTTTTCTAGCTTTTTTCAGTCACATGCCTCATTCATTGATCTCTTTTTTCTTTATTTCATTACTGAAAGCATTCAGAGATATAAAACTCACCTGCTTTTGCTATATCTCATAAATTTTGGTATATTGTCTCATTATTGTCATTCTCCAGAATGAAGGTATTGATTGTTTCTATCATTTGTTGTTTGACCCACTCATTCTTTAGGATTAGATTATTTAATTTCCAGTTAATTTTTAGTCTATCTTTCCATGGTACATTATTACAAATTCTTTTATTGCACCATGATCTCAAAAGGATGAATTGACTATTTCTGCCTTTCTGCACTGGATTATGAGGATTTTGTGCCCTAGTACATGGTCAAATTTTGTTTACGTGCCATGTACCACTGAGAAAAAGTATATTCCTTTCTATACCCATTCAGTTTTCTCTAGATGTCTACCATATCTATGTTTTCTAAAATTCTATTCACCTCTTTAACTTCTTTCTTCTTTATTTTGAGGTTAGATTTATCAGGTTCAGAGAGGGGAAGGTTGAGATCCCCCACTAATATAGTTTTGCTCTCTATTTCTTCCTATAACTGCCTTAACTTCTCCTCTAAGAATTTGGATGCCCTACCCCTTGGTCCATATATAATAAGCAATGATATTAGTTTATTGTCTGTATTGCGTTTTAACAGGATATATTTTCCTTCCTTACTTCTTCTAATTAGATCTATCTTTGCTATTGCTTTGTCTGAGATTAGGATTGCTAACCCTGCTTTTATTTTTTTACTTCAACTGAAGCATAATATATTCTACTCCAGCCTTTTGCTTTTTTAAGTGTTTTTGGGGAGGGAAGGCAGGGCAATTGAGTTTAAGTGACTTGCCTAAGGTCACACAGCTAGTGTGTCAAGTGTCTGCGGTCACATTTGAACTCAGGTCCTCCTGACCACAGGGCCAGTGATCTACTCACTGCACCACCTAGCTGCCCCAGATGCCTCTCTTCTTTCACTGGTCTCCTTCCATCACTGTAAGTGGGGCCATCTCCCTAGCTTCCTGGGCTAAAATTCTGCTGAACCCCTTCTTTTGGTTCCTCTATTCCAGAGTTTTCCTTAGTGCAGTATTCTCTAGGTTATTCAAGGTCAGCAAGGCAGGGATGAGTGCTCTTACAGTTTACTGGGTCATCATGGTTCCCGGAAGTTCAATAAGGTGACTTCCAAACTTTTAGACTGTGGGCTGATAGGCCCAGAAGTAGCTGCTGCTGCTGCCACAGGCTCTGTGCTTCTATATCACCTAGCTGCGAAAGACTCCCATCCTTTGCAGAGAGACCTGGAGATTGCCATTGCAGCCAGCAGGATTGGACTGCTCCCATTCTGGTAAGGTCCTCCAGTATGGTTGGTTGTAGTTCTGCACACTCAGCACTCTCCCAGACCATTGCAACAGATCCCTCCTGTTGACTCTACAGACTATCCTAGTTTGGAAATCTACCACACTCTGTCTCCTGGTGCATTCTACTTTTCTCAAATTTGTTCAGATTTACTTTTTAAGAGGTATCTGAAAGAATTTGTGAGAGAGCTCAGGTATGTCCCTGCTTTCACTGTGCCATCTTCACAACATTCTTATAATAGTTTTAGATTATGTACATCCATTTTATGAATGCTGTGGATATTTATGGGGAAATATAACACATTTTTTTCTGAGGGGAATGATTTATTTTAAAAAAAGACAAAGAACTAATTTTTACTATTCTATTTTAGTGAAAAACAAAATGTAATAAACCAAACCTTGCTATAAAAAAAAAATAACTGTACCATATCAGGCCAGTGTTAAATGGAGGTACTGTAGAAGGGAGGGGGAATAATTTGTTACACACAGTATCTGAAACCATGCAATCATGAACCGTTACATAATGATTTCCAAAAATTATCATCACAATTAAAATGGAGACAAGGGCTATCATTACACTATTCTAAGGTTTTAACCTATTCACCTTATAAGAATGCAGAAAGAAAATTAAGTAGCAAAGGAAAAATAATGAAGAAACAAAAACAATAACCCAGCCGATGTTCCTTGGTTTAAGAAAGTCCAATATTTTCATTTAAGCATTTAATTGCAAAAGGATTGCAAACTGGAAGTTGGAAAAGACCAGATAATTCTTTGGGTCCAACCCCGTCATTGGAAACATATGCAGATTAAGTAATTTGACAACAGTCAAATAGGAAACAGCAGAGGCATGATATGAACAGAGGTTCTCTGAATACAAATTCAGTGACCATTCCACTGTGTCACAAACAGGTATATCTATGTTATTAAGTCCTTACCAGAGGAGTGCAATAGATGTGAAGAAGAAATTTAAAACTAAAGCATTTGAAATCATTGCTACTTGAATATCACTTCAAAATGACACAAAGCACTTCAAAGAATTTAATGTCTATCAGAAAGCCAATTTTTTTAAAAAAAATCTTTATTATTTGCTTATTTTAAACATTTTTCTTTTTAAATTTTGAGTTCCAAATTCTCTTCTTCACTGAAGTCTCTTCCGTTACCCACTGAGAGGGCAAGCAATATATTAATTATCAATATGAATGAATGCAAAATATATTTGGATATTAGTGACATTTCAAAAAAAAGCAAGAAAAATAAAGTGAGAAAATTGTGCTTCAATTTGCACTCAGAGAAGTGTGCACCCAAAACAAAATGTCAACCTCAGATGTTATATACACATCTCATGACCCTGGGGCACTTCAGTACCTCAGTGCTGAGAAGCACTCAAACAAAAAACAACAAAATGTCTGATTTTGCTTGCCATTACATTTGAAAGGCAAGACTCATCAAAGTTACTTGATTGCCTTAGCATTCCAAAAGAGAAAACAATAAAAAAAAGTCCCACCCTAATTACCAAAACAGGGGATGGGGGGGGGTAATAGAAAGGAGGACAGCCTGGGGGAAAGTGCAACAAGAATGCGTGCATGAATTTGGATATCAAAATCTTGTGGAAATGAATGATGAAAACTTAAAATAAATAATTTTTAAAAAATTTTTAACAAAGGGATATTTCACGTAAAAATGGTATTACTTCATTATCTATGGTGTCTTTTAACAAAATATAGTTGTCTTGATTATCTTTTTTAATTAGATTCATTTTTGCTTTTGCTGTATCAGAGATCATGTTTGCTATCCTTGCCATTTTTACTTTAGCTGAAGCATATTTGATTCTTTCCCGCTTCACATTTACTCTGTGTGTCTTTATGTTTCAAATGTGTCTCCGGCAAACAACATATTTTTGGATTCTGTTTTTAATACATTCTGCTATCTGCTTTCATTGTATGGGTGAGCTCATCCCATTCACATTCACAGTTAGGATTTTGTGTATTTCCCTCCATCTCATTGTCTCCTCTTTCTTTCTTTCTACCCTGCCCTCTTCAAAAGTCTATTTTGCTTCCAAACATTGCCTCCCTTAATCTGCCCTCTTCTTTTCTTTCTTCCCCTTCTATTTTCCTATTGGGTAGGTTACATTTCTATATACAGCTGATTGCACATGTGTATATTCTTCCTTCTTTGAACCAATTCCAATGAGAGTAAGGTTCATATTGCCCACCATCTCATCCTCCCATTTCCCTTCCATTGTAAAAACTCTTCATTGGATACCTTTTTTATGTGAAAACATTTCCCCTATTTTATCTCTCCCCCTTCTTGAATTACATCCCTTTTTCTCTACCCTTTAGAGATGATTCCAACATGCTCATACCTATGACCTCTGTCTATGTAAACTCCTTATAATTGCCCTGATTACAGTAAAGTTCTTAGCAGTTACATATATCATCTTCCCATATAGGAATGTAAATAGTTTACACTCAGTCTATTATAATAACTCATATTTGCTTTTTATACTTCTCTTGAGTCTTCTGTTTGCATATAAAATTTTCTATTCAGTTCTTTTCATCGGGAAAGATTGAAAATCCTCTATTTCATTAAATACCCATTTCCCCTTAAAGAATTACACTTAGTTTTTTCTGGGTAAATTATTCTTAGTTATAATCCTAGTTCCTTTACTTTCTGGGATGTCCTATTTCATAGGCCCCCCACTTCTTTATTATGGAAGCTGCTAAATATTATTTGATCCTAACTATGGTTTGATGGTATTCGAATTGTTTCTTTATGGCTCCTTGCAATATTTTTTCCTAAACCTAGGAGCTCTAGATATTGACTATAATATTCTTGAGGGTTTTCATTTTATGATCTCTTTTAAAAGGTGATCAGTGGATTATTTCAATTTCTATTTTACCCTCTGGTTCTAGAATGCCAGGGAAGTTTTCCTTGATAACTTTTAAAAATATAATGTCAAGGATTTTTCTTTTGTCATGGCTTTCAGGTAGCCCAGTAATTCTTGAATTCTCTCTCCTCAATCTATTTTCCAAGTCAGTTGTTTTTCCAATGAGATATTTCAAATTTTCCTCAATTTTTTTCATTCATTTGAATTTTTAATTATTTCTTGATGTTTCATGGAGTTGTTAACTTCCATGTGACTTCTTTTGCATTTTAATGAATTTTTATTCAGTGAATTTTTGTGCCTCTCTTACCATTAGGCCAATTCTGTGTTATTTTTTAAAGTGTTACTTTCTTCAGTATTTTTTTTCCTCTCTTACCAAGCTATTAACTTTCTTCCATCACTCTCATTTCTTATCTCGATTTTTCCTCTACCATTCTTATCTCTTTAACTCTTCTAGGAATTCTTATTGAGTTTAGGCCAAATTAGCATGTTTCTTTTAGGCCTTTTTGGTAGCAGTTTTCTAGTTGTTGTCTTCTTCTGAGTGTATGTCTTGATCTTCCCTGATACCGTAGTAAATTTTTTGGTCAAATTATTTTTGTTGTTGATTATTCATTTTTGTAGCCTTTTTCTTGACTTTAAACTTTATGTTAAAGTCAGACTATGCTCACCGAGTGGGGTGGCGGGGTGTGGCACTCTCCCAAGCTTCAGGATTCTTTTATGATTTTGTTTTGAGAGCTACTTCTGAGGGGTTGCCTCCAAGGTGGTATGTTTTTAGGAGAGGTACGGTCACTGCTCTCCTGGTCTGTGCTCTAGTCATATTCCTCTCTGCTTTGGTACTTTGACCAGAGCTCCTGCTTCCTTGTGACAAACCTCAAGCAAGACTCTCTTCTCTGGAACTGTGACTCAGAACTCCTTATGGGCAATAGAGTTGCCAATCAGCACTGTGCCTAGTGCCAGTAGAGTCCTCTCTAATCTTTTTAAACAGTTGTCCCATCCTTTGACTGTCTCTGGGTTGAGAGCTCCTGAAGTTGCAGCAGTTTCTATTGTTGCTGCTGTGTATGTGGGTTCTGGACAGATCTCTACCAAATCTATACTCCTCCTTGTATACCTTTTAAATTTTGTTATGACAGAAAAACATATGGCATCTTGACTTTTTATCAACTCTGTCACTCTAAAAATTTGATTTGAGACCATATTTAAAGTTGTTTAGAAGTGAATGTTGGGAGAATTCAGCTGGGAAGCTGTCTCTAATCCACCATCTTGAAAAATTCACTTTCAATTCAGAGAATTCAATTTCAATTCAATATGACTCAAATATATGTTTCATCTTCTTGAGACTGATTTGACCAACCCTGGGGTCATTTGTAAGTCCATAGGACTCAGAAGTATAAGGACACTTTAAGTCACAGTCTCATAGTCTCCTGAGAGCCACACTCAGCTTGTGGCTCAAAAAAATCCCTTTGTGAAGGACATGTGATATAAATTAACAATCCATTTTCATAGCTCTGTAAAATTTATGTCCATTCTGATTAGCTGCTTTGCCCATGTGTCCCCTTTCTAGCTTATAAGCTGTACTAACCCTTCTGTTCTCCTCCTCCACCTCCCACCCCATACTTTATTCAGTCTTGTTACATGTTGATGAGCTGCCAAAAGAGACAGCTTATTCTGATATAAAGTCAGCTGCTTTTTTGCCCAGTCTCCTTATCTCATAACTGTTTTTTTCATTTTATTTCCCAATGATTGTTTTACATTAGAATCTCTTCCCCTGACATTTGATCCTAGTGTTGTCTCCTCATCCCTTTAGAATGTTGGTTTAATTATTCCTTTTTTCAGTACTTTCTGATGCAACCAGCAGAATAGCTACTATTGCAGCCTTCCTGGCACTTTACTCTTGGAGTCCTCTCACCCCTGGTAGTCCTTGACCAGCAAGGACCTGTCTCAGTACGCAATGATGAGGTGGGAGTCAGGATGGAAGGATCTCCATATATTGTTACAGCAAGCAGGATTTTATGCAGTACTAGCCTTCGTTACTGGGTGCAAGCAAGCTCATGTACGATCTTCTAAGCCTATCAGGAGCCGCAAGGCCATGCATCACAGCTCATGGACAATTCATGTCCAGTACTTATTTGGAAGAGGGCATGTGCTGTTCACAGCCTGCCTTATCAGAGGAGGAGGACCCAAGCCAGACTGTGTAGCCCCAGATAATTCCTTTTTCCCATGGGACTGTCCGTGGGCCTCAATTCCCAAGCTTATCAGGCTCTCAAGAGCACCTTACACTTTGCCACCTATTCCTTTCAATATTCTGTCTGTCACCTGGCTGATCAACCAACTTTCTTCCTCTAGTGCCTTCCCCTTTCTGATTATATGATATATGCTCTCATAAATGCCTACTGATGGGGGCAGAGCCGAGATGGCAGCTGGAAAGCAGGGCCTTGCATAAGCTCCCCAAGTCCCTCCAAAAACATATAAAAATGGCTCTGAACAAATTCTAGAACTTCAGAACCTACAAAATAGCAGAGGGAAGCAAGGCTCCAGCCTAGGACAGACTGGATGGTCACTGGGTGAGGTCTACTGAGCATGGAGCTGGCAGCAGAGGGGAGCAGAGGGGAGCAGAGCCCAGCATGGGCCACGCTGACCAACCAGACCAGGAGCTGGGCAGAACAGGCCCTAGCACCCTGAATCAGTGAGCTGTGGCAGTTATCCGACTTCTCAACCCACAAACACCAAAGACAACAGAGAAGGTTAGTGGAAAAAGCTGTGGGGAGTGAAAGGAGTTCCCGGTCACTGCCCTGGGGACAGCGGAGGTGGTGCAGCTACAAAACTACAGCTGCAATTGCTTCTGGCCCCAGGACCACCTGGTGGGAGGAATTAAGTGGCTGATCAGAGCAGGAGTGCAGAGCCTGTTGAAGATCTGAGTCAGGTCCAGGTTGGCAGTTCTTAGGGAAGGAGGAGTGCTGGTGTGGCAGAGCTGGCTGTATAGAAATAGCTCTGAAAACAATAGCACATTCCCTCAAGTTTGGAACAAATACTCGCTACTCTACAAGCAGTCATACCACAAAGAAAAACTCACAGGTTAAGTAAATTGAAAGGGAACATGGCCAGGCAGCGAAAACGGACTCAGATTCAGTCTCAGACTTTGGAATCTTTCTTTGGTGACAAGGAAGACCAGAGCACACAGCCAGAAGAAGTCAACAAAGTCAAAGAGCCTACAACAAAAACCTCCAAGAAAAACATGAACTGGGCTCAGGCCATGGAAGAGCTCAAAAAGGAGTTGGAAAAGCAAGTTAGAGAAGTAGAGGAAAAATTGGGAAGAGAAATGAGAAGGACACGAGAAAACCATGAAAACCATGAAAAACAAGTCAATGACTTGCTAAAGGAGACCCAAAAAAATACAGAAAAAAATACTGAAGAAAACAACATCTTAAAAAAATAGGCTAATTCAAATGGCAAAAGAGCTCCAAAAAGCCAATGAGGAGAAGAATGCCTTGAAAGGCAGAATCAGCCAAATGGAAAAGTAGGTCCAAAAGAGCACTGAGGAAAATATACCTTAAAAATTAGATTGGAGCAAGTGGAAGCTAGTGACTTTATGAGAAATCAAGATATTATAAAACAGAACCAAAGAACTGAAAAAGTAGAAAACTATGTGAAATATCTCATTGGAAAAACCGCTGACCTGGAAAATAGATCCAGGAGAGATAATTTAAAAATTTTTGGACTACCTGAAAGCCATGATCCAAAAAAGAACCTAGATATCATCTTCCAAGAAATTATCAAGGAGAACTGCCTTGATAGTCTAGAGGCAGAGGGTAAATTAGAAATTGAAAGAATCCAACAATCACCTCCCCAAATAGATCCCAAAAAGAAAACTCCTAGGAATATTGTCGCCAAATTCCAGAGCTCCCAGATCAAGGAGAAGAAAATACTGCAAGCAGCCAGAAAGAAACAATTTGAGTACTATGGAAACATAATGAGAATAATACAAGATTAAGCAGCTTCTACATTAAGGGATTGAAGGGCTTGGAATACGATATTCCAGAGGTCAGTGGAGCTAGGATTAAAACCAAGAATCACTATCCAGCAAAACTGAGTATCATGCTCCAAGACAAAATAATGATTTTCAAAAAATAGGGGACTTTCAAGCTTTCTCAGTGAAAAGACCAGAGCTGAATAGAAAATTTGACTTTCAAACACAAGAATCAAGAGAAGCATGAAAAGGTAAACAAGAAAAAGAAATCACTACGGACTTATTAAAGTTGAACTGTTTTGTCTACATTCCTACATGGAAAGATGATGTGTATGATTCATGAGACCTCAGTATTAGGGTAGCTGAAAGGAATATCCATATATATGTGTGTTTGTGTGTGTGTGTGTGTACATATATGTGTGTGTGTTTGAATGTATATATGTATGTGTATATACATATTATATATATACATATATATACATATATACATATATATATATATATATATAGAGAGAGAGAGAGAGAGAGAGAGAGAGAGAGAGAGAGAGAGAGAGACAGAGAGAGACAGAGAGAGAGACAGAGGGCACAGGGTGAGTTGAATATGAAGGGATAATATCTAAAAAAAAGTCAAATTAAGGGATGAGAGAGGAATATATTGAGAGAGGGAGAAAGGGAGAGATAGAATGGGGTAAATTATGTCACATAAAAGTGGCAAGAAAAAGAAGTTCTTTAGGAAGGGAAGAGGGGGCAGGTGAGGGGGAATGAGTGAATCTTGCTCTCAGCAGATTTGACCTGAGGAGGGAATACCATACACACTCAATTGGGTATTTTACCCCACAGGAAAGAAGGAGGAAGAAGATAAAAAAGGGTGGATGATAGAAAGGAGAGCAGATAAGGGGAGGACGTAATCAAAACCAAACACTTTCAAAAAGGGACAGGGTCAAGGGAGAAAATTCAGTAAAGGGGGATAGGTTAGGAAGGAGCAAAATATAGTTAGTCTTTCACAACCTGAGTGTTGTGGAAGGGTTTTACATAATGATATGCATGTGGCCTATGTGGAAGTGCTTGTCTTCTTAGGGACAGTTGGTTGGAAGGGAAGTGGGGAGAGAATTTGGAACTCAGAGTTTTTAAAACAGATGTTCAAAAACAAAAAAAAAGTTTTTGCATGCAACTAGGAAATTATATACACAGGCAATGCGGTATAGAAATTTATCTTGCCCTACAAGAAAGGAAGGGAAAAGGGGATGGGAGGGGAGTAGGGTGACAGAAGGGAAGGCTGACTGGGGAACGGGGCAACCAGAATATATGCCATCTTGGAGTGGGGGGGAGGGTAGAAATGGGGAGAAAATTCATAGTTCAAACTTGTGAAAATCAATGCTGAAAACTAAATATATTCAATAAGTTAAATAAATAAATTTTTAAAAAATGCTTACTGATTAGTTTTTATCTTTTTTCCATCTTATAGTACCCTTCACTCTGTATGAAGTTTCAACTTTTCAATCAGTTGACCCTGATGTCTTGTGATAGCTACTCTCTGAGAAGGGTTCTGGTCTAGGGTCAAAAGGGTGTCTATTTTTAGTGACTAGTTCAGAGGCTCATTGCCAACTTCCTCCAGTTTCTTAAGTTTTCCTCAAATCTAACAGCTGTTTTTGCCATCTGACTCCTAAAATATATTGAGTTTCATCACCCCTCCTACTTCTCATTGAACAAGTTTGGATATAGGTATAAGTCTCTCCCCATTCCCCCAAATTGTTTTCCCTTCCCACCACTTTCACTTTTATCTTGAGAGTTTCAGGGTTTACCAGATTTCCTAAGCACCTTAGGAATCTTTCCTAGATGCCTCTGTCATAAACATCTTGTCTTGAAGTTGTAGTATCAGACAATAATAGACCAGAGGTCCATTCATCTAGATTTAGAAAGAACCTTATATAATTATCTCTTAGAAGTTGCAATCTAATCCATCTTGACCTACAGGAAAATAGAAGGGAAGGAGATAATAGAAGGGAAGGAGGGTGATAGGAGGGAGGGCAGATTGCAGGAAAGGGTAATCAGAATGCATGCTGCCTTGGGGATAGTTGAGGGGAGAGATGTGGAGAAAATTTGGAATTCAAAATCTTGTGGAATCAAATGTTGAAAACTGAAAATAAATAAATTAAACAAAAATAAATAGCAGAAAGAATTTCAGAAGGGGATGCATATACATAGAGCAGTACTGAAACTACTATACTTAATTTGAATTATATAGGAAAAAAAGCTGAATGTGGTAGAAAAACTATATATAACAGAAGTTTACAGTTTTACATCTAATTTCTTTTTTTATTCTCTTTACATATTGAAATGTTCATGTTTGTTGCTGCTCATTAAAGAAATATAGATTTTTTTAAAAGTTGCAATTTAATCCCACAGAGGGTGCCAAAATCAGAATTACACAAGACCTAGCAGCAGAGACCTTAAAGGACCGCAGGTATTGGAACACAATATATCAAAGAGCAAAAGACCTGGGGCTCTGGCCAAAAATATCATACCCTGCAAAGTTAAGTATTATTTTGAATGAAGAAAATGGACATTTGATAAACTGTCAGACTTTCAAGACTTTGTAAAACAAAAAAGCCTGAACTTAATAGAAGATTCAACATACAAGAACCAAGAGAAACATAAGTTATATACCAAAGACTAAATATAAAGGGATTCATGAGGACACACTGTTCACCTTTTATGTAATGGAAAATGTATGTGTAAGATTTTTATTAATAACTGGCAAGTTCATAAGAAAGATTGGGGTAAACCTGACAATGATATGAATTTTAAAAAAGCAAAATCATTTAGGAACAGCTAAAAAAATAACTATTTTACGCAAATGAGATGCAAGAGGAAGAAAGGATACAGAGGAATTAGATGGTGTAGGAGGGCTGGTAGTTCTGATAACCTACTTTCGTCAGGAATGAGTGTAAGAGGGTACAATACAGATATATTTAGAAGAGTATAAAAGTCTTCTAAATTTACAAGAAACAAAATGGTAGTGACATGGAGAGGGGTAGAGGACAAGGGAGGGATGTTTAGAGGGGAGAATGAGGGAATAGGTAAAAGGGGGTATAGAAGGGTATTTAGATTAATGGGCATGGGAGGATAGGGGAGGGAATCTTTAGAGGGGGGAAGGCAAGTAATAGGAGGGCAAGGTAATTGGTAGAGGAGGCAGGTAGGCAAGTAATAGGAGGGAAAAGTAGTGGGTAGAAGTAAAGTAAAGGAGGCAGGAGGGATAGGAAATAAGCGATATGCCCAAAAATACAAAGATTAGGAGTAGAGTATGTTTGGGAAAGTATATGTCTATATATGCATGTATGTATGTATATGTGGACTTATATATCTATAGCTATCGAGAAACATATCTAAATTATATTGTAGCCTTCTGGGGTGGGGCCAGGGGGAAAAAAGAACAAAATTGAAAAGTGTGTAGCAAAGAACAAAAGAAAACACACGGAAGCAAAGAAAAGATGTACAATTCTCAATACAGGGTATATTATTTATTATACTGACTTTTTTGAAATGAAAATTTAGTGTTACATATTTTGAATCATCTCATGTTCTTCTATTCACATGACATGCTTTTTTTCTTTCTTACTTTGTATTTAAGTTTCTAAAGTTTAGGATTCATTTTTGTTTCTTTTCTCTATTCTGCATTTGTGTTCTGGCCCTTGAGTCTAAAATAAAATGAAAAAATATTAATAAATAACCAATAACATTTTCTCCACATGATGATAAGTAATGTTTGAAAATGAATATTCATTGTGCTCTTATTAGCATTGTACTGGACATTCTGCAGAATACAACAGAAAATTAAGTCATAGGTGAGTTGTTTATAGGCAGGTGGAATGGTTAAATTAACTTAAAGAACAAGATGATGAGGAAGATTCATCAATTAACTGACCTTTAGGTGATACTTCCATTAAATAAGTTTTATTGTATGTTCCTTACTTGCAAGGCACTATGCTAAGTGCAATGTGCAATACTGGGAAGCAAATATATTTACAACACAGTCCCTGCCAGCAAAGAGCTTACAATCTTGCAAAGAAGTAGCATATGTATTTGGTAGTAGAAGTTAATGTGTGATGTGTCATATGACAGTTACATACTAAAATTGTAGAACTATTGAAAGATGTATCATGCCTAATTGGATTAAGAAAGGCATTATGTAGGCAATGGAAGTTCATTGGGTCTCAATGGATGGGTTATTAATAAGAGTGATAGAGTTATGGAGAAAAACATTCTGAGGGGAGAACAATGGGAATAAAGTCAAGGAAGTGGGAAATCTCAAGGAATGTTTGATAAATGATAGTCCCATTTGGGGGGAAATTAGGTGGCACAGGGGACAGTGTTGGGGCTGGAGTCAGGAAGTATCCTCTTCCTGATTTCAAATCTGGCCTCAGAAACTTTCCAGCTGCATGACCCTGGACAAATCATCTAACCCTGTTTGCCTCAGTTTACTCATTTCTTAAATGATCTGGAGAAGGAAATGGCAGACCATTCCAGTATCTTTGCCAGTAAAACCCTCAAACAAGGTCATAAAGTGTCAGACATGACTGAAATGACTGAACAACAAATCTTATTTGGACTGTCTAAATGTCCATGAAGGTGAATCATGGAAAGTGAAGCTAGAGATAGGTTGGGGTGAAATTTTAAAGGGCCCTAAATGCTAGACTAAAAAGTTTGCTTTGTCCAATGCTACCCGCAAAAGTCAAAGAAAATTATGGCTAAAAGTCTTGGTGTTGGGAAATTAGGAGGTCATTAACAACTTTTAAGGAAATAGTATGAGTTGTATAGTAGAAGTTGTATAGAAGAAGAAACTAGGTTGGCAGAGGTGAGCATGGGGTTTCTAGTAACAAATTTAAGACAACTAGTGTATACTACTCTGAAGAAATTTGGTATAAAAGGAAAATGAGCAGGAGTGCAGTAAAGTAGGATGTAAGTGTAGGTTAGAGACTAGACTAGAATATATAAGCTAGGGCTTTTTAGACTGTGGAATAGGTTTAGAAAATCCTTTATGAAGGAAATAATATGGAGTTTTAAAAAGGGCAATAAAAGGATTGCTAATTAGGAATGGCAACCTACTTGTAGTAATTTTAATGGACTCAGTTAAAATTTTTTCATGATTTTTGGGATTAAAATGGCAATCAGGCATCAAGTGGAGAGAGTACTGATGTCAGCGACCTATAGTTGAGCATTGGCATGACAGGATTATAGAATTATTTTGCAAAGAAAACTTTGTTGACTCAAAATATCTTTATAAGTCAAGTAACACAGACATCATTATGCCAAATTAACATATGGTGAAACCAGGACTCAAAGAAGTTAATTAATAGCTATAGTCACATAGTAAGTGGCAGAAGTGAAATTTGAAGTCATTTCTCATAATTTTAACTTAAATATCTGGATTTTCACTCTGCCATACTGATTCTTAGAATCAAAGAAGGATTTCTATTAATACTGATTTCCTCTGTCTAATAAATAATGTGGAAAACTTCCATGGTGTTGTTCAGTTGTTTCAGTCATATCTGACTCTTCATGACTTCTTTTTTTTTCTTGGCAAAGATGCTAGAGTGGTTTACTACTTTCTTCTCCAGCTCATTTTACAGATAATGAAATTGAGGCAAACAGAGTTAAATGATTTACCAAGGGTGATGCAATCAGTAAGTAACTGAGGCCAGACTTGAACTCAGAAAGAAGAGCCTTCCTGACTCCAAGCACAGCACTCTATCCACTGTACCACCTAGCTGCCTCTGGATAGCAAAGATTGAATCTTCATGTAATAAGATATTCTATCTTAATTACATTTGTACTTTGCCTGTGAATTAATGCAATGCATTAATATACTGTAATCTTTCATTGCTTTAATATACCAGTAATACAAACAATGCAGATATTCCTGTCAATGATGTAGATCACTATCTATTCATGGATTCCCATCCTGTGCAATGATTGTCAATGTCATATTGTAAATTAAGAAAAAGGCCAATTGAATATACTGGATTCTTTTCTTATATTCACTTGATCGTTCATGGTTACCAATGGTCCACAAGGACTACTCATCCATAAAACTTCACTATTAATGTGAATGTGCACTAGTATGTTCTTTATAAATTTTGTTGAAAGAATAAATGAGTTTTAAATCTTTTAATTGAGCATTTCCTTGAATTTTCTTTGAACTTTTCCTTCCTGGTCATACTCTTTTTACTCATACTCACTTATTTTGCACACGCTTCCTAGAGTCGTATTTTCTTCTATTGATAGAGATACAGCTTCTTCCACCCACAAAAAAACCCTTCATCTTTCTAGTAAATAGTTCATATGGGTATATATGTATTTATATGCACATATACACATATATGCAAAAATAGACATTGATGTGTTCATGCATGTTTTCTGTATTAACACACATATACCTATACATCTATATAGACATATATAGTATATTGTTGGGCTTGCAGTTCATGGGAAGTCTTCTCTTTTTACCTATTCAACAACTTCAATAGTTGTCCAAGAATCAGATATTAAAAGAACTAGCCTATATTCACGCAGCCAGTGTCCCAGGTCTTCCTTGCTATAAGGCTAACTCTATCTATTATCATGCACACACACACACGCACACACACACACACACACACACACATACACATCTATCATTCCATATAGTAATACATCTTGTATTTTCATGAACTTCTCCTTCATTAAAGTCTTAGGAGGGGTAATTATAACCAATAAGGAAAGACATTCTTACCTCCACTGGGTATTTTCTGGCCTTTTTGTTTACAAGGAAAATCAACAAATCTCCATGAAGCAAAAGCCAAACAGTTAAATAATGGTCATCATTACCTTTTACTTCCATATACAAAGAAGAAGAAGAAGAAGAAGAAGAAGAAGAAGAAGAAGAAGAAGAAGAAGAAGAAGAAGAAGAAGAAGAAGAAGAAGAAGAAGAAGAAGAAGAAGAAGAAGAAGAAGAAGAAGAAGAAGAAAGAAGAAGAAGAAGAAGAAGAAAGAAGAAGAAGAAGAAGAAGAAGAAGAAGAAGAAGAAGAAGAAGAAGAAGAAGAAGAAGAAGAAGAAGAAGAAGAAGAAGAAGAAGAAGAAGAAGAAGAAAGAAGAAGAAGAAGAAGAAGAAGAAGAAGAAGAAGAAGAAGAAGAAGAAGAAGAAGAAGAAGAAGAAGAAAGATTTTTTTGCCAATTTTTGCCTGATCTATATTCTGGTTACTTTGTTAGCTAAAATAGTTACACCTTTAAAAATATTTCATGTATTTACAATATCTAGGATATCTCCATGTATTGATAACCTAACTGAACACTATATTCTTATTTTTTCCCCAGGGATTGTAAAATGTTAAAGGAGATAATCAACATGCAGGCCACAATGATAGAATTTAAAGCAGGGGAGGGCGATTGTGGGATTAATGATTCTGCATGTTGAATGTCGTCATTCTTTTTTTTCAAACTCTTCCCTTTCAGGAGTTAATAGAGAAAGGAATAAATAAGTTCTTTATTTCTTAACTAGTCATTTAGTGCAGAAAAAAGAGTTTGTTTTCAAGTATCACAGATAACTACCTGTATGGTCTTAACAGTTCTAGACCTGGTTCCCCATCTGTAAAATGAGTGGGTTGGATTAAATAGACTTCTAGATCTCAATCTATAATTTCTCCAGGTTGGATAGTGAAGAATGAAATGAAAGAGAATCATTCATACTTCCTGACCAAGAATATGAGTGCTTCTGACATATCTCTCTCATACAAGGCATCCTTTCAACCTTTATCCATGTTTTTAACTTTGAACCAGATATTTCCAATGGGGGAAAAATTTCTGGAATTGGTCTCTCTTTTTTTTCCTTTCAGTAATTAAATTATTTGCAGGTATGATATGCTGTTCAGAGAGACCTAAATCATTGCTTAGTGTTCGTGGAAGACATAACTGAAAGTGTTTAGTCTTCACTTCCCTCTAGTGATTAAGCATGCTTAATCAATGGGCAAATGTTCTTAACAATCCATTTCTCCCCTTTCAATTTCTTTGAGACAATTTCCATACTGAAGAGAAGAAAAGAACTTTTAAAAGAATTTTTTTTCCTTGCATAGTTCCCCTTCAAAATAAAGTAGCTAATTAATACAATCTTTCTCTGAATACAATCTTTAGTGGTGGGATTAATGATGGAAGCTTAATTCTGATTTGTTAAGTCCCCTGGGCCATTTTTATATCGGCTGGGCCTTAATATCCCATCTGTTCCTGGAGTTTGGAGGTTGATTCTTCCTGGATACTTTTAAAATGTCAGAAACATCTTTTCATGAGACATGGTTTTCTCAAGTGGTTCATGGTTCCCCATAACCAAGCTTGTTCTGCTCTCCTCATTTGGCTGACATTGCACACCTGCTGAGGAAATACAGCTGGCTGGAGAAAAACAAAGGCTGAGGTCTATGGACATTCCGTAATGTTGTCTGGCAGTGGTAGGCAAGAAAGGACAGTTAAATATCTCTCTGACATCAAAAAATTAGAATGTTGAACACACTGGATTTGGAACATGATCATTGCCTTTAACAAACTCCAAAATAATCTAGCCCTCCCAGGTTATGGCCCCAGATAATTGATCCACTAATACTAATCTAGTAGGTTACTTGTTTTGTTTGAGATTTTTTTAGGTTTTTGTTTGATTTTTTTCAGAAGTATACCTGAAAGGAGTTAGATTTGGGACCTGTGTTGAACTATATGCAGACCTTTGAAATTGAATAAAGGCAGCATGAGCAGTACACTGTGATGTGTCTGTTGGCTATTTGAATACTCACAACCCTCTTTGAACATATTCATTAATTGCTGAGTCTAGTGAGTTAATTAGAGCCAGTCAGTGTGCAAGCTGCATCCTGCAAGTAAATTAGGTACCTTTGGAATGTTTCCCCAATTTTTATGGCTACCGGGGTGCTATTCAATTATTACAGTTAATATGTGAAGATCAGTATTTTCATTGCCTTTAAGGAATATCAAGTGTGCCAATTTTCTCCATCAACATAGATGGCAGTTGTTCCTAATGGAGTCTGTGAATATGCCCGGGGTTGCCTAGGAGCACATAGATATTAAATGACTTACCCAAGATGACACAGCTAGCAACTATCAGAGAAGAAATTTTACTATATGTCTCCTTGACTTCACCAAACCTATCAATTATAACATGGAACCTCCTAATTAAATTTAACGATGCAACTAGTTCAATCAGATTTAATACATTATTACTCCTTAGATTACCAAATGAGGTGCTACTTTACAAAATTCTCTGATGTAATTAAAGTTTTCATTAAAATGTTCTCACTCAAAAAAAAATAAAAACATTAAAAAAGTAAAAGAAAAAAAAATGTTCTCACTCCCATCACAGCAGCAACCAGGAAGAATAAATGAATTCCCAAAGAAACCTAACTATTCCAAGGGTATATAATAAAAAAATAATAAAATTCTACTTTTACTAATATTACTGATCTCAGAAATTTGTAGTACTTTAGGATTAGCCAACAACTTGTTACCAAACCTATTAATTTATCCAAACCAGGAGAGAGATTAACTTTCAAAAAGTAATCTTATACTTTCCAAAATGACATATGCTAAACATAAAGTATTCCTCTTCTTTGAAGGTGAAAGCACATTGATAGTCATCAAAGGGGCAAGGATCTATTAGGCTTTTTTCTTTCTTCAGCTTTTTAACTATGTTTCCCAGACATCAAGTCACATGACATAATCCATAGTTTTGGGGAGACTGAAACCGATACATTGCTGCAGCTCAGGTGTCCTAGTCTGTAGTAAAGCAGATTGAATTCCCTGTTGAATTAGCATTAATTCTAGCAAGACTTGAAGAGAAGAAAAAAATCCTAGATCAGAAATAAAACAAACCCGAGCTTCTGAACCAATCCTTCATGAGAGTGGGACTATGAGTGGGTCATAGAACTTACAGTCTAAATGAATAAATAAATATGGAGACCTAGTCTAGAAATCAAAATCAAAAACAAAACAAAACAAAACAAAAAAACTTCAACGCTTTCCATAAATGGAGAAAATGGTTGTTACTTATGCATGTTGGCATAATCTCTGATAATTATCATCCCAATGAGTGCCTGGACCAATGTTGTGGTGTCTGGTATTTATTGTGTGGATACATGCATTTCTTAATAATCATACCAATAAGTCTTTTGACTGCTGGATAGTATAATGATTGTAAAGGGAGAGGAAAACCCTGCCTGGGAAGCCCTTTACTTCCCCTGAAAAAAATTGAGAATACACTTTATAAACAAGGACATAGGGCCTTCTTTTTTATTATACCTGTATTTTTCTGGAAGCCAGAGCTAACAGATTAACATTCTAATTTCATCTTAGAATTCTTTTATGGAACTTTTATTTCTTTTAGTCATTTTCAATCTAATTCCTGAACACTGTTCAACATGCCTTAGCTTTACCTCCATATATTACTATTTCAGTAGATAAAGCAATGGACTTCCAGTCAGGAAGTCCTAGGTTCAAATCCCACTTCAGAAATCTTCTAGCTGTATGAAACTGGTCAAATCACTCAACCACTCAGTTCCTCTATTACCTCTTCTAAAAAAAGTCAAAGAGAATGGATTTAATAGTTTCTAAGGGCTTTACTTTCAATTGAGCTATGGCCATACGATACTACAGGAGAAAGAAATGGACTAAAGGTGGGGTGGAGCCAAGATGGCAGCAGGAAAGCAGGCACTTGCTTAAGTTCTCCCCCCAAATCCCTCCAAACACCTGTAAAAAAGGCTCTGAACAAATTCTAGAGCTTCAGAACACATGAAATAGCAGAGGGAAACAGATCTCTAGCACAGGAGAGCCTGGATGGTCACTGGGAAGGGTCTATCACATGATGCTAGGAGCAGAGGGCAAGCCAGCTTGGGCTGCACCAGGACAGACCAGACCTGGAGTCAGCCAGCAAGAAGAGGCCTTGGGGCCATGAAACAGTGAGCTCTGGCAGTTACCAGACTTCTGAACAAATAAACGCCAAAGAGCAGGTTAAGGAGAAACTGCAGGATCAAGTTCAGAGCAGTTGGCCACCAGCTCTGGAGGTGGAGGATGTTGTGCAGCAGTGGCAATACCAGCAGCAGGAAGCTCCTGAGGCTGCTTCCAGAGCGGCTTCCTGAGTTCCTGACTCACAGGGGAGGAATATAGCAGCATATCAAAGCAGGAATGCAAGGAGAGCTTTGTGGGCAAAAAGCCAGATCCTCTTACTGTGCCCTGTTTTGGATCCAAAGTGCAGGCCTGGTTGACAGTTCTTGGGGGAGGAGGAGCGCTGCTGTGACAGAGCCTGAGGTGACAGAAGTAGCTCTGAAAACAGGAGTGCTTGGACCCTTAAGCTTAGGACAAAGTACTCTCTATTCTACAAGCAGTCATGTCCTGACAAAAAGCTCAAGGGTCAAGTAGTTGACCAGGAACATTAACAGGCAGTGAAAACAAACTCAGACTGAAACTCAGACTCAAACTCAAACTCTAAATTCTTTTTTTGGTGACAAAGAAGATGAAATCATACAGCCAAAAGAAATCAACAAAGTCAAAGAGCTTACATCAAAAGCCTCCAAGAAAAATATGAATTGGTCTCAGGCTGTGGAAGAGCTCAAAAATGATTTGGAAAAGCAAGTAAGAGAAGAAGAGGAAAAATTGGGAAGAGAAATAAGAGTGATGCAAGAGAACCTTGAAAAACAAGTCAATGACGCACTAAAGGAGACCCAAAAAACAACAAAGAAAATAACACCTTAAAAAATAGACTAACCCAAAAGGCAAAAGAGCTCCAAAATGCCAATGAGAAGAAGAATGCCATGAAAAGCAGAATTAGCCAAATGGAAAAGGAGGTCCAAAAGACCACTGAAGAAAATACTACCTTAAAAATTAGATTGGAGCAAGTGCAAGCTAGTGACCTTATGACAAACCAAGATATTATAAAACAGAACCAAAGTAATTAAAAAATGGAAGGCAATGTGAAATAGGTCATTGGAAAAACTACTGACCTGGAGAATAGATCCAGGAGAGATAATTTAGAAATTATTGGCCTACCTGAAAGCCATGATCAAAAAAAGAACCTAGACATCATCTTTCAACAAATTATCAAGGAAAACTGCCCTGATATTCTAGAGCCAGAGGGTAAAATAGAAATCAAAAGAATTCACCAACTGTCTCTTGAAAAAGATGCCAAAAAGAAAACTCCTAGGAATATTGTCACCAAATTCCAGAGCTCCCAGATCAAGGAGAAAATACTGCAAGCAGCCAGAAAGAAACAATTTGAATATTGTGGAAACATAATCAGGATAACACAAGATCTAGCAGTTTCTACATTAAGGGATCAAAGGGCTTGGAACAAGATATTCCAGAGGTCAATGGAGCTAAGGATTAAAAACAAGAATCACCTACCCAGCAAAACTGAATATAATGCTACAAAGCAAAGTATGAATTTTCAATAAAATAAAGGACAATTTTCAAGCTTTCTCAATGAAAAGACCAAAGCTGAATAGAAAATTTGACATTCAAATACAAGAATCAAGAGAATCATGGAAAGGTAAACAAGAAAGAGAATTCATATGGGACTTGCTAAAGCTGAACTGTTATGTTTACATTCCTACATGGAAAGATGATGTGTGTAATTCAGGAGACCTTTTTCAGTATTAGGTGAGTTGAAGGGAATATAGAGAGAAAGCACAGGATGAGTTGAATGTGCAGGGATGATATCTAAAAAAATGAAATCAAATTAAGGGGTGAGAGAGGAATATATTGAGAGAGGGAAAAAGGGAGAGGTAGAATGGGCTAAATTATCTCACATAAAAGTGGCAAGAAAAAGCAGTTCTGTTGGAAGGGAAGAGGGAGAATGAGCGAATCTTACTCTCATTAGATTCAACTTGAGGAGGGAATAACATACACATTCAATTGGTTGTCTTACTCCACAGGAAAGTAAGGGAAAGGGGATAAAAAGGGGGAATGATAGAAGGGAGGACAGATAGGGGGAGGAGGTAATAAAAAGCAAACACATTTGAAAAGTGAAAGGGTCAAGGGAGAAAATTTAATAAAGGGGGAGAGGATAGGATGGAAGCAAATATAGTTAGCTTTTCATAACATGAGCATTGTGGAAGTGTTTTGCATAATGATACATGTGTGATATATGTTGAATTGCTTGCCTTCCTAGGGAAGGTGGGTGGGAAGGGAAGAGGGGAGAGAATTTGGAACTCAAAGTTTTAAAAGCAGATGCTTAAAAGAATTTGTTTTTTTTTTTTTGCATGCAGCTGGGAAACAAGAGATATCAGGAATGGGGCATATAAATCTATGCTGCCCTACAAGAAAGTAAGGGAAAGGAGATGGGGTGGGGGGAATTGGGGTGAAAGAGGGGCGGGCTGACTGGGGAAAGAGGCAATCAGAATATATGCCATCTTGGAATGGGTGGGAGGGTAGAAATGGGGAGAAAATTTGTAACTCAAAATCTTGTGGAAATCAATGTTGAAAACTAAAACATTAAATAAAATACATACAGAAAAAAAAATGAAATGCACTAAAGATATCTCTGAGCACTCCTTATAATGAACATGTTTTGCATTTCAAATGTAGCTACTTGATCTTTTAGACTTTTTTTTTTGCTTAATCATAAATTTGTATGTATCTTTAAAAAAAAAAAAAACCTTTGGAGTTTTCATTCATTTAGTTCTCTAAAAGCATCTCTCTTCTTAATGTTACATAGAAACTGGAAAACTAGATTATCTTTATTTGGAAGTGAACTAACTGTTTCTATTCAACATTGACCATAGAAGATGAAACCTAGATTCTTTAAACATTAAGCTTTAGGTCTTTTCTTATAACTTTTAGCCCCAAACCACACATTACATTTCTGAAACCTCCTGATAGTTTTTGACTGTGAGAATCCATTTTCTTCATCCCTCTTTACTACTTTACACCTATAGGATTTTTATATTTCCTCTCTCAGATTACACTACTGGAGGCTTCTTTTCTCACAGTAACACTACTTCTAGCATTTTATTTCATAGTTCTCTCCTTAATTCTAATATTGTTTAAGAAGCTCCTTTTTGAAGCTTGAAAAGAACCTAAAGGGACAGCAGGAAAGCAGCTGCTTTACACTTGATCCTTTATCATGAGTTCATTATTAGCACTAGCACCAGTTCTCTGCCAATCAGAGTAAGTAGGTCAACAGGCATCGTTTCCTGCCTGTAGCTACAAAAGCAAAATGTACAAGAAATAAAACAAAATGAAGGCTCTTACTTCCCTGTTCTGTACGAGAAAAGCTGGCTGTCTGTAAATAGCCAAGAAAGATGAGGAAAGGTTTGATTTGATGAATATAGAGATTCAGGAGTCTTTTGTTTAAGCAGATCAGCACACATTTTCCACCCATTATAGTGTCCAAAACATTATTCAAAGTTTCAAATATATGAATATTCAGTATTTGTGGCACAGGAAGTCAGCATGTTGTAGTAGAAAAAACAAAACAAAATAAAACAAAACAACCAGGACATTATAAGTTAGAGGGCTGAAGTTTTTTCCCAGCCTTTGTCAATGAAGCTAAAATATTCAATGAGATGAGAATATTCAATGAGAGTATAATTTCTGTCTTCAAGTATGTAAGAGCTCTGATGTGGAAGAATTATTAGACTCTGCCTAACCCCCACAAAGCAGAACCAGGAGCAATTTTTGAATATTGAAAAGGAGCAATCTTTGCCTTGATATTAGGGGAAAAACAGAGATTATTTTTTTTTAACAATCAGATCTGTCCATAAGTGAATAGACTGGCTCAATATGTGTTGAGTCCTCCCTCACTAAAAGCCTTCAAGAAAAGTTTATTTTACCTCTAGTCAAATTATCTTGTACTTGGGTGTGGTAGGAGTAATGTGCTTAAGAAGAGAGCTCTCTAGGGCTTTCTGAAAGGTCTGATTCTTGCCCAGGGAATGCCTTTCCCTCTTCTCAATTTCCATAACACTATACCTCAAGCAGAAATGGTTTTCCTTTCAATCCTGATTGGGGAAGAACAATTGGAATAGGAAATACCTGAAAAGATCATCTGAAATGCTCACTCTCAGCCTTTTTTCCCCTACCAAAGATTAATTTTTTGTTTTTAAATCTAGGAATGATCTGCATTCACATTCTCTTTCTCTTCTTTTGAAAAGCTCTAAAGTAATATAAATCAATAAATTCTCTCTGCTGTGCAATTCAGAACCTTCATGCCTAGAAAGTCTGAGAAATTAGTCAGTCAGCTAATCAACATTTATTAATTATATTCTTTGTGCCAGGCACTATGATAAACATTGGATATACATATTACATAACATTTTTAAAAATCTCTTAGAATTCAGATAATTGAAAAACAAAGGTTGATATCATATTTGGCCTTCTTCAAACAGAGCTAATTTCTAAAAAAAAAAAAAAAGAATGTGGTGGCTTTGACTAAATGATGACTTATGAAATAGCTACACTGTATTTATCATCAATTTTGAGACATAGTCCACTTCAGAGATGGACCAATCATGCTAAGTAATATAATTGTGAGAGGTAAATAAAATATGAAGACTTCACAGGGAAGATATGTATAAATATATATCTATATATATACTAAGAAATGTTTAAAAATCAAGAAATAGGGAAGTGGAAAATTCTGAGGCTGTGAGAGTCTGATGGCTCAGCCTCTGGGAAGGTTTACCCCGAAACGTTTTGTTCTTTCTTCTATTTCTACTTTAAAGATTTGCTTCATAAGAACAGGGTCATAATGACCTGTTTTTCCCTACTGTAAAGAATGGAGAGGGTCTTCTCCTCCCCTTTTCCTATTCTCCTTCATTAGATTTACAGATGTCCCGACTTCCGGGGTTGGAGCCAAGATGGCGGCTGAAAAGCAGGGACTAGCTTCAGCTCCCCGCCACGTCCCTCCAAAAACCTATAAAAAAATGGCTCTGAACCAGTTCTAGAACTGCAGAACCCACAAAAGAGAAGAGGGAAGCAGGGCTCCAGCCCAGGACAGCCTGTATGGTCTCTAGGTGAGGTCTATCCCACATAGAGCTGGGAGTAGAGCAGAGTGGAGCAGAGCCCAGCAGAGCCCAGCGTGAGTGGCGAGGACCAGGAGCTGGGCGGAGCTTACCCTAGCGCCCTGAATCAGTGAGCTGCGGCAGTTACCAGACTTCTCAACGCACAAACACCAAAAACAGCAGAGAAGGTTAGTGGGAAAAGCTGCGGGAGTAGGAGTTCATGTTTCGGCCACCGCCCCTGGGGCAACAGAGGTGGGGCAGCTACAGCTGCAATTGCTTCTGGCCCCAGGCCCACTTGGTGGGAGGGATTAAGTGGTGGATCAGAGTAGGAGTGCACAGCCTGCTGAAGATCTAGGCCCAGTATGGGTTGGAGGATCTTGGGGAAGCAGGAGTGCTGGTGTGGCAGAGCTGGCGCATCCCCCCCAAACATGGAACATAGAACTCTTTATGCTACAAGCAGTCATACACCGCTGAAAAACTCAAGGGTCAAGTTAGTTGGTTGGGAATATGGCCAGGCAGCGAAAACACACCCAGATTCAGTCTCATACTCTGGAATCCTTCTTTGGTGACAAAGAAGACCAAATCATACAGCAAGAAGAAGTCAACAAATTCAAAGAGCCTACACCAAAAGCCTCCAAGAAAAACATGACCTAGTCTCAGGCCATGGAAGAGCTCAAAAAGGATTTGGAAAAGCAAATTAGAGAAGTAGAGGAAAAATTGGGAAGAGAAATGAGAAGGATGCGAGAAAACCGTGAAAAACAAGTCAATGACTTGCTAAAGGAGACCCAAAAAAATACTGAAAAATACACTGAAGGAAAAAACACCTTAAAAAATAGACTAACTCAAATGGCAAAAGAACTCCAAAAAGCCAGTGAGGAGAAGAATGCCTTGAAAGGCAGAATTAGCCAAATGGAAAAGGAAGTCCAAAAGACCACTGAAGAAAATAGATTAAAAATTAGATTGGAGCAAGTGGAAGCTAGTGACTCTATGAGAAATCAAGATATTATAGAACAGAACCAAAAGAATAAAAAAATGGAAGACAATGTCAAATATCTCATTGGAAAAACCACTGACCTGGAAAATAGATCCAGGAGAGAGAATTTAAAGATGATTGGCCTACCTGAAAGCCATGATCAAAAAAAGAACCTAGATATCATCTTTCAAGAAATTATCAAGGAGAACTGCCCTGATATTCTAGAGCCACAGGGCAAAATAGAAATCGAAAGAATCCACAGATTGCCTCCTCAAATAGATCCCAAAAAGAAATCTCCTAGGGATATTGTCACCAAATTCCAGAGCTCTCAGAGCAAGGAGAAAATACTGTAAGCAGCCAGAAAGAAACAATTTGAGTACTGTGGAAACATAATCAGAATAACACCAGATCTAGCAGCTTCTACATTAAGAGATCTGAAGGACTTGGAATGCGATATTCCAGAGGTCCATGGTGCTAGGATTAAAACCAAGAATCACCTACCCAGCAAAACTGAGTATCATGCTCCAAGGCAAAATATGGATTTTCAATAAAACAGAGGACTTTCAAGCTTTCTCAGTGAAAAGACCAGAGCTGAATAGAAAATTTGACTTTCAAACACAAGAATCAAGAGAAGCATGAAAAGGTAATCAAGAAAAAGAAATTGCAAGGGACTTACTAAACCTGAACTGTTTTGTTTACATTCCTACATGGAAAGATGATGTGTATGATTCATGAGACCTCAGTATTAGGATAGCTGAAAGGAATAGTCATATATGTGTGTATATATATATATATATATATATATACACACATATATGTTTATGTATATATATGTTTATATATATATCTATATGTGAGTGTGTATGTATGTATATATGTATGTGTGTGTGTGTACATATATATATATATATATATATATATATATATATATATATATATATATATATATACAGAGAGAGAGGGCACAGGGTGCGGTCAAGATGAAGGGAAGATATCTAAAAGAAATAAAATAAAATTAAGGGATGAGAGAGGAATATATTGAGAGAGGGAGATAGGGAGAGATAGAAGGGTGTAAATTATCTCACATAAAAGTGGCAAGAAAAAGCAGTTCTGTAGGAAGGGAAGAGAAGTCAGGTGAGGGGGAATGAGTGAATCTTGCTCTCATCAGATTTGATCTGAGGAGGGAATACCATACATACTCAATTGGGTAACTTTCCCCACAGGAAAAAAGGAGGAAGAAGAAGATAAAAAAAAGCAGCATGATAGAAGGGAGGGCAGATGGGGGTGGAGGTAATCAAAACCAAACACTTTTGAAAGGGTACAGGGTCAGGGTAGAAAATTCAATAAAGGGGGATAGGTTAGGAAGGAGCAAAATATAGTGTGTCTTTCACAACCTGAGTATTGTGGAAGGGTTATACATAATGATATTCATGTGGCCTATGTTGAATTGCTTGACTTCTTAGGGAGGGTGGGTGGGAAGGGAAGAGTGGAGAGAATTTGGAACTCAAAGTTTTAAAAACAGATGTTCAAAAACAAAAAAAAAGTTTTTGCATGCAACTAGGAAATAAGATACACAGGCAATGGGGCATAGAAATTTATCTTTCCCTACAAGAAAGAAAGGGAAACGGGGATGGGAGGGGAGTGGGGTGACAGAAGGGAGTGCTGACTGGGGAACAGGGCAATCAGAATATACACCTTCTTGGAGTGGGGGGAGGGTAGAAAAGGGAAGAAAATTTGTAATTCAAACTCTTGTGAAAATCAATGCTGAAAACTAAATATATTAAATTAAAAAAAAGAAAAAAAATATTTACAGATGTCACCTCACTTGTAATCATTTACTAAGGGAATGGGAATTGGAGTTTCTGTGCCTCAAATTCCCAGTTCTTTGTCTAGCTTTCATGCTCAGATTGTAAGCCCCCCTCCCGGCCAATGGTGAGAAGCGTCAGAGGTGGGTGGGAGTTTTCTTGTGTTAGGTGTAATTATGGGTGCCTAGCCCCTTCTAAAGTGCCTCCCTTGCTGGATTCGTTCTGGTGGGGGGATGCCCAATTCTCAAGAATTGAATAAAATTTATTTCTGTTCCCACCCTGAGATGGCCCCTTATTAACTTTTAATTGCTGAGTGTCTTTCATCCCACACATAATGAAAAAATTTGCATTTATACAATTTTGTACCACCATGTACCTGCCAACTATTTAAGCAAATTTAAAATGCCTGAAGTTGTAGTATTTGGTGTTTTCTTTTCTTTAATGGATAAATATAAATTACCTTTGGCCTTCATGTATTTGGGGGACAAGGGATCCTTTATTTTAGTTAAAAAATACTTATTGAGTGCATTCTATGGCTAGCTGTAGCATAGGTACAGATGGAATGATACAAAAATAAAACCGATTTTATCCTTGTCCTTGAGGAATCTACTGTCTATTTGGTTCAGAGGCTCATTTCATCAGCTCTGTGAATGAAAGACATCTGTTTGTATGGATACATTTTTTAATTTATCATTGACCTTATTAACTTTTCCCTTAATATTTTTCAACAAATTGGAAGAAATATTCCTGATAAATTGTAAACCATCTTTAAATTCCACTAAAATCACTGCTTTCTGAACATATCAATTAGAGTCCAAGTAAGCAACAAGAATTTGTTAGGTATCCACTAAGTGCCAGGAACCATGTTAAGAATACAGGATATAATATAAGAAAAAAGAAGTACAACTTGTAGATAGTTTTGAATAAATAAATAAACAAATTGAAAAGCAGCTGTTGGAAATGAAAGGCATTGGGAGTGATTAAATAGAAAATAAGTGGCATAATCTACTGTTAGCCGGGAAGCTTACTTCTTTTCCCTTGATTCTTTTTTTTTTTTATTTACTGGGTCCTGGTAGAAGACAATTCATGGCATTCAAGATGGATGGTGTATCTGCACTAAAAAAAGTGATCAGTGGAGTAGTTCAATATAGAAAGGAAATTACATCAGAGGAAATAGTCTTCTTTGTTGGAGAAACTGCTTTTAGGAAACACATTGTGGTTCGAGATTGTCATGCCAGGCAAAGATAGGCCTGGTTTTTGTTCTTTTAATTGACACCCCAAACCTAAATAATTTTTGATCTTTGACTACTTTGTCATTTAGGAACACTACTAACAGATGAAGAATGATGTTGAGTGTCTTTTTAGGCATCAAAAGAAATTTTTAAATTCTTTGAATGTCAAGCAGGATTCTCTTCTGCTCTGCCAGATGTCTGCCATTGAAGGACAGAGCACTGAGCAGTTTGAAGAATGAGATAATACATGTGAACCAAGAGTTTTCTACTCCAAAGTGCCCCCTGTCAGTTTATAAATGTATTATTAACATAGAGAATTTACTTTTCTCATTATGTTTTTCTTACGCTAATATTAAAATCTGTATTTCCTATGTATATATCCATGGATATATATGGAAGTATGAAGAGGTAGTCAGGGGGCATCCAGGCCAAAAATGGAAAAATAGTCTCCAAATCAAACTTTGTCTAGGAAAAATCCTAGAAGCCCCATAAATGATAATGTAAAGTTAACTATTCTTGGAGGTATAAAAGTATAAAGAAATATGAAGTCATTACGCTGTATGTTGTTTTTGATCTAGTTTCTTACTCTGAGACAGGTATGCCAAGGAAGTGAAAGGCAGTGGGAAAAACAAATAAACACCCCCCCCAAAAAAAACATCCTGGGAATGGGCATAGAGAGCATTCTGTTGTTGTAGAAGACAACTGAAAACCAAACAGGTAGCAATTAGGGAAAGGGTGAATAAATTTTAGTACTTGAATATAATGGAATTTTATTGTGCTAGAAGAAATGAGGAATTTAGTGTACTCAGAGAAACATGAAGAGAATGTGTAAAACAGAATGAAGTCAGCCGAACTAGAATAATTTACATGATTAATGTCTCAATAATGTGAGTGGAAAGAATTCTCAAAGGCCTCATAATTTTGACTAGAGCAGTGACAAAATATGACTTTAAAAGACTTACACTGACATACTCCTTCCACTTATTGAAGGCAGAAAATGCTATGTGCCTCATTTTGTATCCCTAGTACGTAGCACAGTGCTTTGCACATAGTAGGTGGTTAATAAATATTAATTGACTGACTGTCAGAATGTTGAGGTACAAAATCGGACATAGGTTCACAATTAAGGCTAGTGTATTGATTTGTTTTGTTTGTGCATATATCTTACAACTGAATGCTTCTATTCTGAAGGTGTGGGAGAAGGGAGATAGGGTGGTGAGAACTTCAATATTATTTTTAAAAGTATTCTGAGGGGTCTCTTTTCTCCCCTTGCTTCTCCCCTCTCCCTTCCTCTCCCTACCTCTCACTCCCTCTTCTTTTCTCCCTCTACTTCTCCCCCACCTCCTCTATCCCCAACCTTCCTTCCAACCTTTCTTCTTCCTCCCTTCCCTGGCCTAAATGATGCCATGGTGGAGACGGCCAAAGAGGCCATGGAGCTGTCGAGGCAGACATCACATGGGGCTGTGCCAGGACATGTTCACCAAAATGGCCATGTACCTGACTGGTGAGCTGGCAGCCACCAGTGAAGACTAGAAACTTCTAGAAAATATAAACTGACTAGCTTGAAGTATCTAAAAATGAAAAATACTGAAGTAAACATAAGTACAACCTTAAACAAGAAATATGCAGCACTTCAACCCTATTCTGGATCAAATCACTTTGAGCAAGTAGCAGCTCTTGAGGATGCAGTTTACAAGTTGGACGCATATTCAAAGAAACTAGAAGCAAAGTACATCAAGTTAAAGAGAAAATGAAAGAATTCTTTAGTAGAAAAACTTTAACTACAAGAATTTTTATAAGAGCTGAAATAAGTGGGACTGAACTTAACACTATGCTTCCATTCCTAAAAACTAATGCTGCTGATTCAAGGAGAATCCCAGCTCCCACCTCTGTTGAATGTGTAACTCTGGCCACCCTGATATTTTCCTAAGCCTGTACCCCCAGAACCTCATCTTCATTGTATGCTTAGTTGTGTGCCCTGGACCAAGGCTCAGAAATCAGGATCAGCCCTGTCTAGAGCAGACACAGATGGGAGGCTCTAGTCTCTCTGTCTTCTCCCTTCTCTCTCTCCTCAGGCCTTCGTTCACCACTTCATAACCTGTTCTTCAACTTAAATAATAAATGCCGACATATGACCCTCAAAAAAGTATTCTGAGGGAAGGAAGGGGAGGATTCATAAATAAAGCAATTTTAACTTGCTTATTACATGTGTATATGTATGCATATGTTACATGTATATGTGCATGCATATATACATTTGAGTGTATGCATATATGCATGTATGTGTGTTATATATGTATGTATATATTTGTATATGCATGTATGTATGTGTACATACACATATGTATGTCTGTATATATGTATGTGTGTATTATCTGTGATATCCCAAAATCGTTGTATCATTAAATATACACACATGCTCTTTTATATATCGACAATTTCAAAAGCTCATCAAGAAACCATTTTAATAAATCTTGTTCTCCAACAAAGAGACCAATTTCCTCTGAGATAATTTCCTTTTCATACTGAACGATGCCAATGATTACATTTTAGTGCAGATATACTATCAGTCATGAACCTCATGAAATCTTTTCTAGCACGACTCAGTGAATGAAAAAGAGTCAGGAAAAAAGAATAAGCTTTCTGGCTAAAAGATATTATTTTATTTATTTTCTATTTAACCCTTCCCAATAACTTTATTTATTTATTGGAAATTGTCCACATGTTTTACTTCTTTTTGTTCTTATTATATTCTGCACACTTAGCACAGTGCCTGGCACATAGTTAACACTTAATACTTATTCCTTGCTTGAACTCTAAATAATGTTGATTTTTAGCAGAGTTTAAAGATAGCTTGGAGTAAAAAATAGAGCATTCTTTTTCATGTCCTGAAATTTCTGTGAGTATTGATGACTTAAATTCTACATCTATATATTAGTTCCCAGCTTGAGATGCTTTCTTGTTTTAAAAAAGAAAAAAAAAACACAGAAGCTATTAGTTTTTATTTTGCCAGTCAAGGTCTGTGTGTATCAGCCCAGAGCTTCAAAATCATACATAAACTTGTATTTAAGAGTCACAGGTTCTAACCCTAGTGCTGCTACTAACTCTCAGAATCAAAGAGTTGGAAGAAGCCTCAAGAACCATTCATTTCATTAAAATAAACCTCTAAACCCAAACTCCTCCTAAAACATTTTCAATAAGTAGTATCTTTAGAGACCTCCAGTGAAGGAAAAAGACCTGCCTTCCAAAGCAACACATTACGGTTTTTATAGGAGTGATTGTTAGGAATATTTTCTTGACTTCTAGCCTATTTTTAAAATGATTCACCTATTTTTTTCCTTAATTCTGCTTTCAGTGTTCAAGCAGAACAAATCTAATTGCTCTTCTTTATTAAAAAATTGTTTAAATATTTAAACATGAATGTCGTATCCCTTCTTACTATTCTGTGGTCTAGGTTAAACAGTCCTATTTTAACTAATTTTCCTATCACATCTTCCCCACTTCCCTCACTGTTCTGATCACTGCCTTCTGGATGCTCTTGAGTTGGTCTATTTTTTTTAACCAAAGGAAGACCTATATTCAAGATTTTTTTCAAGTAAGGACAGAATGCAGAAAAAAATATTCTTTCTTTCTTCTACATTTTTACCTCTTTGCTTTTATTTCACCTTGATCATTTGCTATTTTATTAATTAGATTTCCTGCTTTCTTCTTTTTAATCAGGTTAGCTAATGATTTAATTTTATTAGTCTCTTAAAAGAAGCAGCTTTTAGTTTTGTTTATCATTTCTGTTTTTATTGGTTTCCAATTTATCTATTTCCCCTCTAATTTTTAATATCTCTTCTTTAGTACTTAGTTATTTATTGGCTTCCTACTTTTTAAAAATTTATATTCACTTCATTATGCCTTGCTATTTTTTCCTATTTTGTTAATTTATACTTGCAGGGATAGGATTTTTTCTCTTCAGCTTTAGCTGCATCCTAGAAATTTTGGTATGTTGTTTCATAATCATCATTTTCTTTTACATACATGTTTCTATGATTTGTTAATTGACTCATTATTTATTATTTCATTGTTAATTCTCAATTTGTATCTGTATCTTTTGTTTGTGGTCCTTGAACCACTGACTATTTTAATTGTACTATGGACTGTATTGTTGTTCAGTCATTTCAGTTATGTCTGGCTCTTCATGACCCCATTTGCAATTTTCTTGTCATTTCCTTCCCCATTTTACAGAAGGGGAACTGAGGCAAACATGGTTAAGTTACTTTCTCAGTGTCTCACAGTTAGTAAATGTCTGAGGCCAGATTTGAACTCAGGAAGATGAATCTTCCTGATGCCAGGCCCAGCTCTCTCTCCACTGTGCTACCTGGCCACCCTATTAGTATAAATGATATATTAATTATTTCTACCTTCACATATTTTTCTATACTTTCTCTATGTAATAGTAAATGGTCAATTTTTTCAAAAGTTTCATATGACAGAGAAATATGTATATTCTTTTGCAGTCCCACTTATAAAACTTTATCTGTCTTTTAAATCCCATTTCTCAAGAAATTTTCCCTTTTGTTTATCTTTCTGAGATACTAACCAAAATTATGAGAGAGATATTGAAATCTCGTGTCACTATTGTTTTGCTATTTATATTATCTTGGATGTCAGATAATATTTCCCTTATTTAAATTGAATGCTAGAGTGCTTGGAACATTAAAATAAAAGAATTATTACCGATATCAGATTGTTATATATGATTTCTCTTAAAAAATGTTGTTTCCTTGCCGAACCACATGTATTTTTTGGATGTTTTTCTTTGCTTTGTTAGCATGATCAGAGGTCCTATTTTTAGATTCATCTGATGCACTATATTTTTTCCATCCTCTAAATTTTATTTTGTATATTGTAATATTTGTTAATTTGTATATTATATTTTGTATATTTATTTTGTATATTAATGTGTTTCGTGTAAGTAACATTTTGTAGAATTTTATTTTTATCTTATCTGTCACACTTGTTCTTTTTTTGGATTATTTAATCTACTCACATTTAAAGTTATGAGTTAGGTTTATATTTTCTCTGTAATGTAAACTCTTTTCAATTAAGAATTTTTTTCTCATTTGTTGTAAATGCAGTTCTATGTCTCTTCAGTTTAAATTACTTAATCTTTTTTTTGGAGGGAGGAAGGCAGGGCAATTGGGGTAAGTGACTTGCCCAAGATCACACAGCTAGTAAGTGGGTCAAGTGTCTGAGGTCAGATTTGAACTCAGGTCCTCCTGACTCCAGGGCCAGTGGTCTACTCACTGTGCCACCTAGCTGTTCCACTTAATCTTTTTTTAAAGGTCATTTTATTCCCACTTTTTTCCCCTCATCATTGATCTCCTACTCAGGTTTGTTACCTCTTTCTCTTTTATGTTTTTCTCATTATTTCCTTTTTCTTTCCTACTTTTATCTGGTAGTTCTTTCCTTTTTTTTCTATCTGAGTTAGTCAAGAAGTTTCTTCTTTTCACTCTTCCCATTCAATTACTCTCACTCCTCTTGTTTATGACTATTGTCTTCTCTTGTTCCAGACTATTTATCTAGTACTTCTCTATTTCAAGCATTCCTAAAGAAAACTTTTGAGCTATCTATTGAGTTCTTCCCTTTAAACAATATTTGCCATCATCCTGTAGATCTTGTCCTATAGGTCCTCTTTTGCCATTGTGCCTCACTAGCAGAAAAATAACAATTCCTGCAGGTGAGAGAGGACATTCTTCCATGACAGCGCCACCCTGTACAGATGTCTCAGATGATGCACTCCACTTCTGACCCACCCCCTACTCATCTTTTATTTTTCCAACTTGTACTCCATGGACCCATTCCCTCCTCTCCAGAAACAGTAGCTGCAAGGACTTCCAACTACTCTCCTTTCTTGAAGCAGGATGAGTGATCTTTTAAGTACCAAACCTCCTCAGAGGACACTCAGCTCATGTTCCCTATCTCCCTTTGCAGAATATCTATCTTTACCTACCAGTAGAATCTCCTCCTACCAACTAAGTAAAGTCTCCTTCCTTCCCTCCACTTTTCTTATCCTTCTCCCTCTTCTTCACACTCTTGCCTATAGGCTCTATTTTCTAAGAAAACTCAGTTACTGAATTCTCCTCATTGCACGCCCTTCCTCCTACTAAAACCCCATTCTTTTTTTTTTAAATTAATTTATTTATTTTTAGTTGTCAACATTCACTTCTTTAACATTTTGATTTCCAAATTTTCTTCCCATCTCTACCCTTCCCCTTTCCCAAGACAGTGTATAATTTGATATAAGCTTTACATGTATATTCATATAGTGTATATTTTCATATTAGACACATTAGAAGAATTATCACCAATGGGAGAAACAATGAAATAGAAGAAACAAAAAAAGGGAAAAAAGAGCGAGCAAATGATATGTTTCAGTCTGCATTCAGACTTCACAGTTTTTCTTCTGGATGTGGACAAGAATTTTCATGATGAGTTCTTTGGAATTCTCTTGGATCCTTGCATTGCTAAGAAGAGATAAGTTTTGTAGCAGAGCCAAGATGGTGACTGGAAAGCAGGGACTTGCCTAGGCTTCTCCAGTAGGACTCTACAAACACCCATAAAAAAATGGCTCTGAACAATTTCTAGAACTGCAGAAACCACAGAATAGCAGAGGAAATAGCCTGGATGGTCACTGGGCAAGGTCTACTGCATGGAGCTGGGAGCTGGGCAGAGCAGAGCCCAGCATTGACTGCACCTGGAGCAACCAGACCGAGAGCTGAGCAGAACAGGCCCTAGTGCCCTGAATCAATGAGCTGTGGCAGTTGCCAGACTTCTCAAACCACAAACACCAAAGAAAACAGAGAAGGTTAGTGGGAAAAGCTTCATGGGATGGAGCAAAAGGACTTTGCAGTGGAAGTGGGGCAGCTACAGAACTACAGCTGCAATTGCTTCTAGCCCCAGACCCACCTGGTGGGAGGAATTAAGTGGTGGATCCCAGTGGGAGTGCAGAGGCTGCTCAGATCTGAGTCCTGGTCCAGGTTGGCAGTTATTGGGGGAGGAGGAGCACTGGTGTGGCAGAGATTCCTGTGTAGAAAAAGCTCTGTAAACAACAGCACAGCCCCTCAAGCTTGGAACAAAGTACTCTATACTCTACAAGCAGTCATACCCCAACATAAAACTCAAGGGTCAAGTAGTTGCCTGGGAACATGGCCAGGCAGTGAAAATGGACTCAGACTCAGACTCAGACTCTGGAATCTTTCTTTGGTGACAAAGACCAAAACAAACAGCCAGAAGTCAACAAATTCAAAGAGCCTACATTAAAAGCCTCCAAGAAAATTATGAATTGGGCTCAGGCCATGGAAGAGCTCAAAAAGGAGTTGGAAAAGCAAGTTAGAGAAGTAGAGAAAAAATTGGGAAGAGAAAAGAGAGTGATGAGAGAAAACCATGAAAAACAATTCAATGACTTGCTAAAGGATACCCAAAAAATACTGTAGAAAATAACAGCTTAAAAATAGACTAACTCAAATGGCAAAAACAGCTCCAAAAAGCCAATGAGGAGAAGGATGCCTTGAAAGGCGAAATTAGCCAATTGGAAAAGAAGGTTCAAAAGACCACTGAAGAAAATAATACCTTAAAATTTAGGTTGGAGCAAGTGCAAGCTAGTGACTTTATGAGAAATCAAGATATTATAAAACAGAACCAAAGGAATTAAAAAATGGAAGACAATGTGAAATATCTCATTGGAAAAACCCCTGACCTGGAAAATAGATCCAGGAGAGATAATTTAAAAATTATTGGACTACCTGAAAGCCATGATCAAAAAAAGAGCCCAGATATCATCTTTTAAGAAATTATCAAGGAGAACTGCCCTAATATTCTAGAGCCACAGGGCAAAATAGAAATTGAAAGAATCCACAGATCACCTCCTGAAAAAGATACCAAAAAAACAAACTCATAGGAATATTGTTGCCAAATTCCAGAGCTCCCAGATCAAGGAGAAAATACTGCAAGCAGTCCGAAAGAAACAATTTGAGTATTGTGGACACACAATCAGGATGACACAAGATCTAGCAGCTTCTACTTTAAGGGATCTACAGGCTTGGAATACGATATTCTGGAGGTCAAAGGAGCTAGGGTTAAAACCAAGGATCACCTACCCAGCAAAAATAAGTATCATGCTCCAAGGCAAAATATGGATTTTCAATAAAATAGCGGACTTTTAAGCTTCCTCAGTGAAAAGACCAAAGCTGAACAGAAAATTTGACTTTCAAACACAAGAATCAAGAAAAACATGAAAAGGTAAACAAGAAAGAGAAATCATAAGGGACTTACTAAAGTTGTACTGTTTTGTTTATATTCCTACATGGAAAGGTGTTGTATATAATTCATGTGACCTCAGTATTAGGGTAGCTTAAGGGAATATATACACATATACATGTGTGTGTGTGTGTGTATATATATATATATATATATATATATATATATATATATATATATATATATATATATATATATATGGAGAGTGAAAGAGAGAGAGAGAGAGAGAGACAGAGAGACAGAGAGACAGATAAAGAGACAGAGACAGAGACAGAGGGCACAGGATTAGTTGAATATGAAGGGATTATATCTAAAAATATAAAATAAAATTGAGGGATGAGATAGGAATATATTGACACAGGGAGAAAGGGAGAGATAGAATGAGATAAATTATCTCACATAAAAGTGGCAAGAAAAAGCAGTTCTGTTGGAAGGAAGAGGGAAAGGTGAGGGGGAATGAGTGAATCTTGCTCTCATCAAATTTGATTTGAGGAGGGAATAACATACACACTCAATTGGGTATCTTACCCTACAGGAAAGAAGGAAGAAGGAGATAAAAAAGGGGATGATAGAAGGGAGGGCAGATGGGGGAGGAGGTAATCAAAATCAAACACTTTTGAAAAGGGACAGGGTCAAGAGGGAAAATTGAATAAATGGGGATAGGATAGGAAGGAGAAAAATATAGTTATTCTTTCACAACATGATGTAGCCAGAATGGCCTTTGTTTTCTTTGAATGACTCAGCTTACCTCATTGAGCCTCTGGACACTGTGGCTTGCTCTTCCGGGGCAGGAGGCCCGGGGAGCATGCCGGGAAGCAGACAACTTCCTGTGTGATGAGTCATGGGGCTGGCTGAGGGGAGGTGTTAACCTCTACCCTAGGGGGAGGGGCCAACTCAGGAACCAATCGGCCCTGGTCATTCGGGCGGAGCTTGATGATGTCAAAAACTCTATAAGAGGGGAGAGGACAGCTTGAAGATCCTCTCTTTCCTTTTCCGGTTTGAGCCAGCGACAGTTACGACAGTTACGTCAGTTACAGCCACAGACACAGCTGAAGCAGGAGCTGCCAGTAGCAGAGCTGACCTACGGGAGGAAGCTGAACAAAGACTTCAGGCCATTACAGAGGCAGTTACAGCGACAGTTGGAGCCAGAGGCAGTTACAGAGGCAGTTACGACAGTTACGTCAGTTACAGTTACAGACACAGACACAGCTGAGGCAGGAGCTGCCAGTAGCAGAGCTGATCTACGGGAGGAAGCTGAACAAAGACTTCAGGCCAGTGGGTAATCTTATTACCATCGAGGGGGAAGCATGATTTTGCTTTACGCAATCATGCTTCTCTGTAGCCTCCTGGTTACTCTTGCAAGGCGTACTTATTGGGCCTGGAAGATTTTGATCAACATATCAAAATGGGGCTTCTGGTTCATGGGTTGGTTACTGTGGAGCCTAAATAAATGTTTTGATTCTTCTGCCTTCTACTTTGAGAGTTTCTTATATCCGGCGGTTCTGAACCTTTCAGACATGTTTATGATCCTCTTTGAGATTATAAACTCTGCCCTCCTGATACACATGAGTATTGTGGAAGGGCTTTACGTAATGATGCACATGTGGCCTATGTTGAATTGCTTGCCTTCTTAGGGAGGGAGGGTAGGGAAGGAAGAGGGGAAAGAATTTGTAACTCAAAGTTTTAAAAGCAGATGTTAAAAAAAGTTTTTCATGCAACTAGGATGTAAGATATACAGACAATGGGGCATAGAAATCTATCTTGCCCTATAAGAAAATAAGGGAAAAGGGGATGGGAGGGAGTGGGATGACAGAAGTGAGGGCTGCTGGGGAACGGGGCAATCAGAATATATGCCATCTTCTAGTGAGGCAGAGGGTAGAAATGGGGAGAAAATATGTAATTCAAACTTTTGTGAAAATCAATGCTGAAAACTAAAATATTAAATAAAATAATAAAAGAGATCTCCAGCAAAAAAAAAAGAGAGAGAGAGATAAGTTTGTCAAAGTTAGTCATTGCACATTGTGGCTGTTATTGTGTACAATATTCTCCTGGATCTGCTCACTTCACTCAACATCAGTTCATTTAACTCGTTCCAGGTTTTTTTCTGAAGTCTGCCTGCTCATAATTTCTTAAAGCTCAATAGTATTCCATTACATTCATACAACACAATTTGTTCAGCCCCTCCTCAACAAATGGACATCCTCTCAATTTCCAATTCTTGGCCACCACCAACAGAACTGTTATAAATATGTTTGTACATGTGGGTCTTTTACCCATTTGCATGATCTCTTTGGGATACAAACCTACAAGTGGTATTGCTGGATCAAAGGCTGTGCACATTTTTATATGGATTCTTTCAATTATTATTCCCTTTTATGTGATAGAAGTTCTGAGCAGTGTTCTAATATAATTCCTTGCTTTGAGGTGTTCAGGTTTTTTTTTGTCTTGTCACACTCATTTGGGATACTTGTTTGTTTGTATCTATAAATCCTATCTTTCCAGATAAATATGTTTTTCTTTTATTAAGAGCATAATTTATTTTAATATTATTTTTTTTTCCTTTTTCTCTTGTAGATTGTTCTTCACTTCCATTGATTTATCTGCTTGTAATTTCAATTTTTTAAAACTCTATTTTCCTCTACTGCTCAGTTTTGGACTCCCTCACCTTTAATTGTTGTTTCCCTGGTGGCTAGCTCTATGTGTCTCAGCATCCTCCCAGGTTGGGAAGTTTATCGTTCAGCAGTCTGTGTTTCTGCTCAGAATGACTTTTAAAGAAAGAGAACCGGCAATATTTAGATACTGTTTTCTTTCCCTTAGGCTTAGTGGAATGCAGTACAGCACTACAACCATTATCCCTATGTATATCGTGTCAGTTCTACTTCTTAGTGGCACAGAATGAATGATATCACACTAGAGCTTTTACAACTGGGGTTGATTTCTGATCTACCAGTCAGAGAAGGAGTGTATGTTAAGCTGTGTTTCAAGTCCAGGCACATATATAGTCCCTATTCCCTTGGTATTTCTTTTCTCAATAGCAGAAGAATGTTGCCATAGTTCTAGCCACAGAGGCCCCAGAAAAATTAAGAAGCTTGATGCATGGATCTACAAGGTACTTGAAAGAAGGAAGTGAATGCAGTATTGGGTTGGGTTTTATGATTATCCAGTGGATTGGTTTAGATAGTGCAGCCTTGCAACCTATATCATGATAAGGTAGTGGGTGCTAAGTGAGCACAAGTTAGGTGTTTTTTGTTGCTGTTCTTATTATTGCTTCTATTTCCTCTTCTTTTAGTTTCTGGGGTCCTAGACCATGAAAACAGTTTAAGTTGTTTTTTTTCTTTGGCACATAGTTACTCTTTTGGAGAGGTTTGAGAGTTGTTGATGCTCAGAGAATATGTGTAATACTCCATCTTGTTGGTCTCATGACCAGGAAGCCATTTATTTATATCTTTCTATCTATGCACATACACATATATGTATGTATGTATGTATGCATGTATATATGCATATATAATGCAGATTTTGGTTCTATATGGTTGATGCTTATTATTTCTCTCATTAACTTGTGAGCTCCTTAAGGTCAAGAACAATTTTTCCCTTTTTTTTTCTTTCCCAGCACTTAATGCAATTTCTGGCATATAATAAATACTTAAAAATTGTAGTTGAATTCATGACAATATTGTACTAGAAATGTTAGCATTAGCAATAAGTGAAGAAAAAGAAATTAATGGAATTAGAATAGGAAAGGAAGAAACAAAGCTATCATTCTTTGCTTAGAGAATCCTAGAGAATCAGCTAAAAAAAATCTTCAAAAAATTAAAAATTTTAGCAAAGTTACAGAATATAAAATAAACCCACATGAATCATTGGCATTTTCATATATTACTAAAAAGGCCCAGCAGCAAGAGACAGAAAGAGAAATTCCTTTAAAATAATTGTAGATAACATAAAATATTTGGGAATCTCCCTGCCAGGACAAACCCAGGAGCTGTACAAACACAATTACAAATTATTTTTCCCACAAACAATGTCAGATCTAAATAACTGTTGATGGAAAATAATCATGGGTAGGCTGAGCTAATATAGTAAAATGACAATTCTATCTTAAATATTTTGCCTATACAGTGCCATACCAATAAAACTACCAATGAAAATACTTCACAGAGTTAGAAAAAATAATAAAATTTATCTGGAAGAATAAAATGTCCAGAATTTCAAGGGAATTAATGAAAAGAAATGAAGAGAAGATTGCCTAGACATACAAGATCTAAAATGTATTATAAAACAGTAACATTCAAACTATTTGGTAATGCCTAAAAAACAGATTGGGAAATCAGTGGAATAGGTTAGGTATACACGACACAGTAGTTAATGACTATAGCAATTTACTGTTTGATAAATCCAAAGACTCCAGCTTCTGGGACAAGAACTCACTATTTGGCAAAAAACAGTTGGGAAAACTGGAAAATAGTGTAGCAGAAACTAGACATATGGAACACTACTGCATTGTTGGTGGAGTTGTAAACTGATCCAACAATTCTGGAGAGCAATTTGAAACTATGCCCAAAGGGCTATACAAATGTACATACCCTTTGACCCAGCAATACTACTTCTAGGGCTATATCCCAAAGAGATCATACAAGGGGGAAAAGGACCCTTATGTACAAAAATATTTATAGCAACTCTTTTTGTACCAAGAATTGGAAATCAAGGGGATGGCCATCAATTGGGTAATGCCTAAACAAATTGGGATACCTGAATGTAATGGAATACTATTGTGCTATAAGAAATGAGGAGCAGATGGACTTTATAAGAACCTGGAGAAAATTATATCATCTGATGATGAGTGAAGGGAGCAGAACCAGGAGAACATGATACACAACCCCAGACACTTTGCTTCTATGATGACTAACTTTGATACACTTGCCTCTTCTCAGCAATGCAAGGTTCTAAGACAGCTCCAAAAGACTCATGATGGAAAAGGCTGTAGACATCCAGAGAAAGAATTTTGGACTCTGAATGCAGATTGAAGCAAACTATTTTCTCTCTATGTTTTTAATTTTTTTTTATTTTACTTTATTTCATTTTATTTGATTCTTGGTTTTGTTTCATCTTTCTTTTGGTCTGTTTCATTGATTTATAATCCTTCTTTACAACTTGAGTATTTTGGAAAATAAGTTTAACATGAAGGTATATGTAGAATCTATATCAGATCATATGTTGTCTTGGGCGGGGAGAAAATTTGGAACTCAAAAACTTGTGGAACTGAGGGTTGAAAACTAAAATAACAATAATAATAATAATTAACTGACTTCAAAAATGTAGGCATAGACCAACATCTTACACCCTACACCAAGATAAGGTCAAAATGAGTACATGACTTATACAGTAATACTGATGCCATAAGCAAATTTGGAGATACCTGCCAGATGTGTGGAGCAGGGAAGAATTTATGACCAAAAAGAGAGAGAATATTATGAAATGCAAAATGATCATTTAATTTAATTTTTTATTAAATTAACATTTTTTATTTTTATTTTACAACACTCAATTCCACATGATGTTGAATTACAGATTTTCTTCCTCCCTCTCCCCCTTCCTCCCCCAGATGGCATGCAATTTGATATATCTTCCACATATAATTTCCCATTAAAATTATTTACACAATAGTCAAGTTGTAAAGAAGAATTATGACCAATGGAATGAATCAAGAGAAAGAAGAAACAAAACCAAAAAAAAAAATGAAAGAGAAAAAAAAAACTAAAGGAAAAAAAAGGAGAGCAAATAATCTGCTTCAATCTTCATTCAGACTCCATAGTTCTTTCTCTGGATGTAGATAGCTCTCTCCATTGTGAGTCCTTTAGAATTTTCTTTGAACCTTGTATTGCTGAGAAGAGTCAAGTCTATCAAGATTAGTCATCACGGAATCAATATATCTGAGGTTGTGTATAATGTTCTCCTAGTTCTGCCCTGCTCACTCAGCATTATATCATGTAGGTTTTTTTCAGATTATTATGAAGTTTGTATCTTCCCCATTTCTTATAGTGCAATAGTATTCCATTACATCCCCTTGATTTCCAATTCTTTGCTACTACAAGAAGAGCCACTATACGTATTGCTAAAAGGATCATTTTGATTACATTCAATTAACTAGTTTTTCCCCAAACAAAGCCAATGCAACCAAGATTAGAAGGGAAGCAGAAAGCTGGGAAACATTTTTTTTTACATTTCTAAAATATATAGTGGACTGAGTCAAATTTACAAAATACAAGTTATTTCCCAATTGAGAAATGGTTAAAGGATATAAACAGGAAGTTTTCAGATGAAGGAATTGAAGTTATCTATAGTCATAAAAATACTCTAAATCAATATTGATTTTAGAAATGAAAATTTAAAAAAATACTCTAAGGTAACATGTCAAACCTACAAGACTGGCTAATATGACCAAAAAAAGGAAAATGATAAATGTTGGAGAAGATGTGGGACAATGGCAACACAAATGCTTTGTTGGTGGAGTTGTGGTCTGATCCAACCATTCTGGAGAGCAATTTGGAATTATGCCCAAAGGGCTATCAAACTGTATACTCTTTGATCCAGCAATACCACTATTAGGTCTGTATCCCAAAGAGATCATAAAAAAGGGGAAAGGACCCACATGTAAAAAAAAATTATAGCAGCTATTTTTTGTGGTGGCAAAGCATTGTAAATTTGAGGGATTGCCATTAATTGGGGAATAGCCAAAGAAATTATGGCATATGAACATAATTGAAAACTATTTTTCCATAAGAAATGATGAGCTGGCAGATTTCAAAAAACATGGAAAGACATGAACTGATGCTGAGTGAAGTGAACAGAACCATGAGAACATTGTACACAGTAACAGCAATTTTGTGTAATGCCTGACTTTGACAGAAAACTCTTTTCAGCAATAGGATCATCTAAGACAATTCCAAAAGACTCAGGATGTAAAATGCTCTCCACATCTAGAGAAAGAACTATGGAGTCTGAATGCAGATGGAAGAATGTTATTGTCACTCTCTTTTTTTGTTGTCTTTTTTTCCTTCTTGTTCTGATTCTTCTTTCACAACCTGACTAATGTGGAAATATGTCAAGTAGGATGTATATGTATACCCTATATCAGATTTTATGCTTTCTTTGGGAAGGAGGTGGGGAAGGAAGGACAAAAATAAATGGAACTCAAAATCTTCTTAAAGTGAACATTGAAAACTATCTTTGCAAGGAATTGTTAAAAAAAAAATAAAATACCATTATGTGTAAAAAAATGCAGTCGTAAAAAATAAACATTTGGTAGGAATCACTTGGATTTTAAAAAATGAGTGGATTGTCCCCTCAGAAATCTCTCCTTTTCTCAACATTTGTTTGATCTATTTGGTTTCAGAAGAACATAGCCTGAGTTTCAGCTGCATTTTTTTTTGGTATTTGTTTTTTGATGATCTTAGGTTAATCAGTATTCTTTATATATATACATATATATGTATATGTATATATATATATGTGTGTGTGTGTGTGTGTATGCATGTGTGTATACACACACATACACAAATATATCTGTATGTATATGTATGTATACATATATGCATACATACATACATACACGCACTTATTCTTGCTAGTAAGCTATACGTTTGAGAAGGTCAGAGTCTTCTTTGGATCTCACAACATTTGTGTTGTCCAGAGTTAAGGAAACCTTCTGCAAAGTAGAAAATTACTATCAAAAAACGATAAACAAAAGACTGATCTTTTACCTTTAGACATACTCAGTTTTTTTTTTTTTTGTGGGGGGACATACAGAGCCCAGATGAAAAGAAAATCAATCCTTCCCACTGTTATATTCTGAGGCTTAAGTATCAGTGAATGGTAATAAATGATATCCATATTAATTTATTGAATCCAATTCTGTTGATGTATATTTGCCTCATATTTAGTATCTCTTATGCTTACAATATAGTATAACAATATAACAACAAAATAGGAATAAATTAACTGTCCCTCACCTGATCCAAAGTTTCATATTGTGCATTAACTTTTATATTCTTCCTTTTTGGGAAACCCTGGATATAAACCTAAACTTAAACTCTAAATATTTTTTTCTTAAGGGCAGCAGGGTGGGATATTAACAAGCAAAACCATATGAGAAAAGGGAGCCTAACACTTTTTAATATTCTCTAGGCTTCTCTTAGGACTTAAGCCATTCCAACGCAATTCCTCAGCACAAAGCAGAGTCTCTGCTGGCTCCAGATTTTGAAGGGAGTGCTGCAGTACCTGTAGTCTCTGTGATATCCCATCAGTAGTCTGTCAAGGTTAAACATATATATAATTGTTATGTACCCCCAAAATATATAAGCAACTTGAGAATAAAGATTATTTCTTTCTTGACCTTTTTCTATTTAAAAAACTTCATAATTATTTAATATTTAATTTTTCCCCAGTTACATGTAAAAATAATTTTTAACATTTGTTTTGAAAACTTTGATTTCTAAATTCTCTCCCTTCCTCTTTCTCTAACACCCCTCATTGAGAAGGCGAGCAATTCCATACAGGTTATATGTGTGTGGTCATGCGGTCATGCAAAACCTATCCATAATAGTCACTTTGTTAAAGAAAACATAAGCAAAAAAACTCAAGAAATATAAAGAAAATTGCGTTTTTTTAAAGTATGCTTCAATCTGTATTCAGACACCATCAGTTCTTTCTAAGTCCTTCTGAGTTGTCATGGATCATTGTCTTGCTGAGAATAGCTCAGTCATTTACAGCTGATCATCTTACAGTATTGCTGTTACTTTGTTCCCAGTACATTTCACTTTGCATCAACCCATGCAAGTCTTTCCAGGTTTCTCTGAGAATGTCCCACTCTATTCCATTTATTAAATATTGGAATTCCTGGCAACCAGCAGAGGGACTGGGACATATGAGGTAGTTTATTAGCACTCAGTAAAGAACGAGTTGGTTAGTCTATTCAACTGATCTGCTTTTCACTTTTTGTACTAGTATTACTCATAATTCTATGATGCATGGAAGACTACTTATGAGCCAAAGACCTCTAGTGTACCTCAACTATTCAGTGGTGATGTAGCCACACTGATTAGGGATAAGGACATAATCCAAAGGAGATGTACTGTATGCCTCCATAGTGTTCTCAACAGACTGTCACCAACCAATGCTGAAGCCATTTACTCAGCTTGAAGTCAATCTCTCTCTAGCCAAATTTCCAAATGAAGAGGTTTTGAAAGCCGTTAGGCTCCTCTCATGTAGCAAAGTGCCTAGTATGGGTTTTATTATAGCTAAGATTTACAAAGCAGGGGTTCCAATGCTTATAGAAAAACTGACTGAAATCTTCTTAGTTATATGGCAAGAGGAGGTTATCCCCCAGGAGTTCAAGAATGTCTCCGTTGTCTATCTCGTAAAGGAAAAGGAAATAGGATTTCTGTGACAATTACAGGGTGGAGGGTGTCTGTCTGTCATTTCCAACATTTTTTTGCCAGAGTTCTCCTTAATAGGCTGATCCTTCACCTAGAAAATGGTCCTCTACCCAAGAGCCAGTATAGCTTCAGAAAGAACTGAGGAAATGCTTGACAACTGCAGAAAAAATGCCAAGATCAGGACAGAGGCTTTACACAAGATTTGCTGATCAAACCAAGGGCATTGATAGTGTCAGTCATGAGGGATTGTAGAGGATCATGGAAAAATTTGGTTGCCTAGAGAAGTTCATCATTACTGTTTGCCACTCGTATGATGACATGCCTGGGTAATGGATGATGTTCTCACACTTTAATAGTCACCAATAGAGTGAGGCAGGGTATGTCCTTCCTCCCAAGCCTTTTAGCATGATGTTTTCAGGTATATTGTCGAGCACCTTCAACAGAGAAGAAAATAGCATCAGGGTCAGCTACTGCTCTAATGGTATTTTTTCTTACTTGAAAAAACTAAAGTCAAGACTAAAGTGGAGGGAGAGTTGGTGTACAACTTTTTGTTTGTATATGATTATGTACTCAGTGAAGCCTCTGAGACTTAAATATGGCAGAGTATGGGTCAGTTCTCTTCCATTTGTGTTATTTTGTCTTGACAATTAATAGCAACAAAGCAGAGATTCTCCACCAGCCAACACAGTACTATCCATACGTGGAGCCATCAGTTACAGCAAATGGAGAAATATTGAATTCTGTAGATACATTCACTTACTACAGGAGGATACTTTCCAGGGATGTAAACAAAAATGACAAGGGTGATGCACCCATCACCAGATCTAACTCAGTGTTTGGGAGCCTCCAAATGAAAGAGTGGGAGGGAAGAAGTATTAGGCTGCCTACCAAATTGAAAGTCTATAGAGGTGTTTTGCTGACTTTATTGATTTTTGCCTGTGAAACCTGGACAGTATGCAGGTGCCATCCAAGGAAATTGAATTCTTCCATTTGAATTATCTTAGGAAAATCCTAATTTAAAGAAAAAAAAAGAAAAGAAAACCAACTCCCTAATATTAAAAATGAAAAGGCTGAACACACCACTAATGAAAATGAAATTAAAGCAATAATAAGGAGTAATTTTGCCCCATTGTATGCCAATAAATTTAGCAATTTAAATGAAACTAGAGAATATTTACAAAAATGTAAGTTGCTTAAATTATCAAAAGAGGAAATAGAATATATAAATAGACCTATTTTTTAAAAAAAATTATTTATTAATTTTTAGTTTTCAACATTCACTTGTATATAATTTTGAGTTCTAAATTTTCCCCTCTGTCCCCTCTCCCCTCCCTAGGACAGCATGGAATCTGGTATAGACTATACATGTACAATCACTTTAACATTTCCACGTTAATAATGCTATGAAAGAAGAATCAGAACAAACGAGAAAAACCACGAGAAAGAAAAAAAAAAGAGAAAATAGTATGTTTCTATCTGCATTCAGACTCCATAGTTCATCCTCTGGATGTGGATAGCATTTTCCATCAAGAGTTTTTTGGAATTAGATCATTGCATTGCTGAGAAGAGCTAAGTTTATCAAAGTTGGCCACACAGCAACACAATGTTGCTGTTACTGTGTACAATGTTCTCATGGTTCTTCCTGTTTCCCTCAGCATCAATTCATGTAAGACTTTCCAGGTTTTTTTGAAATCTCCCTGCTCATCATTTCTCATGGAATAATAATATTCCAAGATATTCACATACCATAACTCATCCAGCCCTTTCCCAGTTGTGGGCATCCCCTCATATTTCAATTCTTGGTCACTCCAAAAATAGGTGCTATAAGTACTTTTGTACATTTGAGTCCTTTTCCTATTTGTATGATCTCTTTGGGATACAGATCTACAAGTGGTTTTGCTGGATCAAAGGGTATGCACAGTTTGATAGCCCTTTGGGCACAGTTCCAAATTCCTTTGAAGAATGGTTGGATTAGTTCACAACTCCACCAACAATGCATCAGTTTTCCAATTTCCTCACATCTTCTCCAACATTTATCATTTTCCTGTTTTGCCATATTAGCAAATCTGATAGATGTAATGTGGCATCTAAGAGTTGTTTTAATTTTTATTTCTTTGCTTGATAGTGGTTTAGAGAATTTTTTTTCATGTTGCTACAGACAGCTTTAATTTCTTCATCTGAAAACTGCTTGTTCATATGCTTTGACCATTTCTCAATTGGGGAATGAACTTTATTCTTATAAATCTGACTCAGTTCTCTATATGTTTAAGAAATGAGGCCTTTATCAGGGACACAGGCTCTAAAAATTGTTTCCCACCTTTCTGCTTCCCTTCTAATCTTTGTTGCATTGACTTTGTTTCTGCAAAAACCTTTTTTTTTAATTTATTTTAATGTAATCAAAATGATCCTTTTTGCATTTCATAATGCTCTCTATCTCTTGTTTGGTCAGAAATTCTTCCCTTCTCCACAGACCTGGGGGTTAAACTATTCTGTGCTCTCCTAATTTGCTTATGGTATCGCCTTTTATCTAAATCATGTACCCATTTTTACCTTATCTTAGTAGAGGGTGTAAGATGTTGGCTTATGCCTAGTTTCTGCTGTATTTTTTTTGTACCTTTCCCAGCACTTTTTGTCAGATAGTGAGTTTTTATCCCAGATGATGGGGTCTTTGGGTCTATCAAATCATAGACTACTATAGTCATTAACTACTGTGACTTGTGTACTCCACTTTTCCACTGATCCATCACTCTAATTCTTAGCCAGTATCAAGTAGTTGTAATGATTGCTGCTTTATAATACACTTTAAAATACAGTACAGCTAGGCCACCTTCCCCTTACATAGACCAAATTTAGAAAAATAATTTGAATATGCTATAAATGAGCTTCCTAAGAAAAAACACCAAGATGAGTTGGATTCACTTTTATATCAATACTAAAAGTTTTGAAAATCTCTTAATTATATCAATAGATACAGAATAAGCTGGAAATTGTCTTAGGAAAATCCTAAAATCATCTGGCAAGATAATGCACTTGAACAGTGAGGTCCCTTCTTGGCCTGAACTGCCAAACATTCATGCCCTACTGCAGAGTGCAACTCTGATGGGTTGGCCAGGTATTTTGAATAAAAAAAATATATACATTTGCTTAAAAAAATAAAATTATTTTTTGGAAAACTCACATAAGGCAAACACACACAAAGAGGTGAGAAGAAGCAATACAAAGACACTCTCAAGCTCCCTTTGAAATCCTTTGGAATTAATTTTGACACAAGAGAGACACTGGCACAGAACCACCCAGCATGACATGCTTGCATAAATGAAGTCACTGTACTCCATGAGTGAAACAGAATCGCAGTACCTGAAAAGAAGTCTGAGATACACAAATTAGAGACATTTGTACTCTAAATGTTTATGTGGACTATTTTTGCCTGACCTGTGTTAGAGCCTTCTAAACTTATATTGGTCTGATCAGCCACAGACTAACACATTGTACCTTGACCCTAAGATAGTGATGTCATTTTGTTCTTTTTGGAGCATGAAGGACAACAACTAACCAGGATTATATATATATGCCAAATAACACTTGAAGAAAGATTAAAAGATAACTTCCTGGTGGCCAAATGTGCAATTCTTCCTAAGAGTTTGCTTTTACAAGAATTTTCAATATGAAGATATTATAAGATATTATTGTTTTTGAGATACAAGATAAGTATTTAACATTGGATAACACATTATGAAAAAAATATATCCTACATTTTACTGCTGATTTCATTTGTAATATATCTACTCCCTGACTGAACATAATTAATGTAGCATTATATGCTTCGTCTAGCTATAAAATATTATCAAACAAATCCAATCAATCTAGTAACCTAGCCTTGACATTGGGTACTATATTAGCTGCTATAAGGACTACAAAAACCTTATCCTGGTCTTTGTCTATAGAGATTTTGAAATCTAATTGGGGAGTAAAATCAATATGAATAAAAGCAAACAATATTAAATAGTATAAATTGAAGGGACATATATATATACATACATACATACATACATATACATATACATGCATATATGTGTGTGTGTGTGTGTGTGTGTGTATGTGTATATGCAAAGTTTCAAAGCTTTGTGGGAGATTAGAGCCAAGGGAGTTTAGTAAAGACTAGTCAGAGAAGTCTTCATATATAGCACATTGAAATATTCCCTGATGCATGGGAAAGCTTTTGTTAAATTGAAGAGAGAAAAGAGAGCATTTCAGAAAAAAAAATGCCAAGGTACAAAGCTATAAATTAGTTTCAAGTCATTTTGAGACTGGCTTCACTTGCTAAAGAATAGTGAGAAGGAAAGTTGTATAGATAAAATGTGGCAGATTATTTTGGCAGGTTTTTTTTATTTCCTCTTGAAAGAGAATGAAGAGCTTATTGGGTCTTTGTTCTAAAGGACAGCATAAAATAGGTGCTTAAAACAAACAAAAGCAAACAAAACAACAGCTACCACAACAAAAACAATCAAACATCAAGATCAGAAACTTGGAAGACAAAAATATAAATTCTTTATAAGATTATACTCACTTATAGTTGTATAGCACACGTATACACATATATGTGCTTCCTCAATCTTTATTTTATTTTATTCTTATAAGAATCTAGTGAATTTGTTGATTAGTAAAATGCAAATCAAAAGAACGCTGAGATATGAGAACCACATCAGGCCTATCAGATTGGTTAACATGATAAAACAGGAAAATGATAAATGCTGGAGGAGATGTGGGAAAAGTGAAACACTAATGCATTGTTGGTAGAGTTGTGAACTGATCCAACCATTCTGGAGAGCAATTTGGAACTATGCTCAAAGGGCTATCAAACTGTGCGTACCCTTTGATCTAACAATACCACTTCTTGGTCTGTATCCCAAAAAGATCATAAAATGGGAAAAGGATGCCACATGTACAAAAGCATTTATAGCAGCTCTTTTTGTGGTGGCCAAGAATTGGAAATTGAGGGGATGTCCATCAATCAAGGAATGGTTGAAGAAGATGTGGTATATGAATATAATGGAATACTGTTGTGCTATAAGAAATGATGAGCAGGTGGACTTCAGAAAAATCTGGAAAGCTTTGTATGAAGTGATGCTGAGTGAAACAAGCAGAACCAGGATAACATTGGACACAGTTAACAGCCATGTTGTGTGATGACTGATTTTGATAGAATTAGCTCTTCTCAGTAATGCAAGGATCTAAGACAACTCTGAAAGATTCATGGTGGAAAATGCTATCTATATCCAGAGAAAGAACTTTGTAGTCTGAATGCAGATGGAAGCATACTATTTGCTCCTTTTTCTTTTGTTGTTTTATTTTGTTTCTTCTTTCTCGTGGTTCCTCCAATCAGTTCTAATTCTTCTTTACATTATGAGTAATGTGAAAATATTTTTAATATGAATGTGTAAGTAGGGCCTATATCAGATTGTATATTGTCTTAGGGAGGGAGATGGAAAGGGAGAGGGAGAAAATTTAAAATTCAAAATCTTATGAAAGTGAACATTGAAATCTAAAAGTAAATTAATTAATTTTAAAAAAGAATCTAGGGAATTTATTAGCTATTAAGATTATGGTATTATCATTGTTACATTGCTTTTATTGTTTGTTTTTTTTTGTTTTTTTGGGGGGTCAGGGCAATTGGGCTTAAGTGACTTTCCTAAGGTCACACAGGTAGTATATGTGTCAAGTGTCTGAGGCTGGATTTGAACTCAGGTCTTCCTGATTCCAGGGCTGGTGCTCTGCTCACTGTGCCACCTAGCTGACCCACAGTGCTATTATTAATACCCCAAAGAAAATGTGACTTCAACATTTTAGCAATATCAATAATGATACTTACTATTTCTAGATAGTCTTATGCTAAATAATAACAGATAGCATGAACTCCCTTTAACTAATGAGCAAACTAAAAGTCTGAGAGTTTGTGACTTGATGGTATTCTTTCTGGTAATGACAGAACTTTATTTGGAAATCAGGTATCCTGACCTCAAACCCTCCTCTCTTCTTAGTTCCCTGCATTATGACTCCATAATGAAAGCCCAGTACAAATGCTTAAAGTAGAACTATGAAGCCATTCACTATGCTGATAGTAAGAGCCTTTCTTTATCCAGATTGAATAGTTGACCAGGCACCTCAGTTGTTGCAAGAAATGGATATACTTTTGTTTTAAAATAAAAATGCCATTTTAAATCTATTTGCTGTGCCTATTGATAAAAAATGCATTGTCAATTGAAGAAGCTTGATCCTGTGACCAAGAACTCTTCCAGTAATTTTATTGAATACCTGTTTTCTAGTGGTGGGATTTCCCATAATTTCATTTCTTTAGATGAATTAATGATATTGTGATTTTGTTTTTTTGTGTGTGTACTAGTTCCATTGCCCAGCAGAATGCCATTATAACATACATGACTGGAACAAGGACCAAGTGACCTCCAAGTTCCTTTTGGCTACTGCATTCTGGGGACATGACAAAAACCTTCCTCTATTTGAGCAGATTATTTGTGTGAAAAAGGACAGAGATACAGAGATGCAGACAAAAACACAGAGAATAAGAAAAAGATAGGGAGAAAAACAGCAGTAGAGACAGAAATAGAAATAAGGAGAAAGTTAGTGAAACAGAGACATCAAAACAGAAAAAAAAGATACAGACATAAAGAGATACAAACAGAGATACAGAGACAGAGAGAGAGAGGTTTCCATATATGGAGCTTATTATCACAAATGTTTGTGATAAGAATGGGCATATGCAGGCAGCACAAAATTGTGCTTTTTGGTATTCTGCTCTTCTCTTGCATTTCTGTGGCAGGCCAATACATTAACATTTTCTACTCTGTATAACATTGTTGCCTGGAGACATTTAATTTTCCTCTCCCTTTTGGAGAAGGAGAATGTAAAATGAGTGTACTGCTTATCCATTTCTCCATTCCTTTGACCTTCGTTTTGCTTGTACAGATTTAATATGGTAGTTTTTCATGTTACTGCATGTTATTTGAAATCAGTCTTCTCAATATTCCCTTTCTTTTATATACAATGAATACTTTATATCCATGTTCCTTCCTCTCCCCATTTCCATAGCAAATAGAACACTAGTAACCCGCAATTTCAAACACTTACAATGCCATGAAAATTAATAGATTATAATCCTACCCTGCTCCTAGATCTTAGGTACTTCCTACCCACCCCTGCCATATAACTTTACATTTAATGTGTATTTAGATCATATGTGAAAAGTTAATTTTTTTCATCAACTTAATTACTGAAAATATCCTGCCTCTACCCTCCCTTACCCACAAAGTTTTCTCTTGTAATATGTGACAGTGAAACAGAGATAAAAATAGAGCAGTTCATTTAGACAGTCTAACACAACAATTGCCTATACTATATCAATATAGGCAACATTTTATCCCCATGGTTCCCCACCTAAGCAAATAAAGGAGGTAAGTCTTGTGCTTGCTTTGTACATCTTTGCTTAGGCATATGCCTCTAGGCTGAAAAAGTAATCATAAGCATATCAGAGGATTCTTCTCTAGAAAACTCTGTATTTTCTTTTCAAAGGGAATCCAACCTATATGATACTATGATTCTGTATGCTGTATTAGACTGTATTAGGAGGGCAGAGTTTATAATCTCAAAGAGGATCATAAACATGTCTGAAACGTTCGGAACCGCCGGATATAAGAAACTCTCAAAGTAGAAGGCAGAAGAATCAAAACATTTATTTAGGCTCCACAGTAACCAACCCATGAACCAGCAACCCCATTTTGATATATTGATCAAAAGCTTCCAGGCCCAATAAGTACGCCTTGAAAGAGTAACCAGGAGGCTACAGAGAAGCATGATTGCGTAAAGCAAAATCATGTTTCCCCCTCTATGGTAATAAGATTACCCACTGGCCTGAAGTCTTTGTTCAGCTTTCTCCCGTAGGTCAGCTCTGCTACTGGCAGCTCCTGCTTCAGCTGTGTCTGTGGCTGTGGCTGTAACTGACGTAACTGTCGTAACTGCCTCTGTAACTGCCTCTGGCTCCAACTGTCGCTGTAACTGTCGCTGTAATGGCCTGAAGTCTTTGTTCAGCTTTCTCCCGTAGGTTAGCTCTGCTACTGGCAGCTCCTGCTTCAGCTGTGTCTGTGGCTGTGGCTGTAACTGACGTAACTGTCGTAACTGCCTCTGTAACTGCCTCTGGCTCCAACCGGAAAAGGAAGAGAGAGGATCTTCAAGCTGTCCTCTCCCCTCTTATAGAGTTTTTGACATCATCAAGCACCGCCTGAACGACCAGGGCCGATTGGTTCTTGACTTGGCCCCTCCCCCTAGCATAGCCGTTAACACCTCCCCTCAGCCAGCCCCATGACTCCTCACACAGGAAGTTGTCTGCTTCCCGGCATGCTCCCCGGGCCTCCTGCCCCGGAAGAGCAAGCCACAGTGTCCAGAGGCTCAATGAGGTAAGCTGAGTCATTCAAAGAAAACAAAGGCCATTCTGGTTACACTCCACCCCTTGTTATAGGATACATAATCTAATCAGCCATGTATCCTAGAACATACATTGTGATCCAATTACAAAGGAAACTAAAACATATCATTCATTATAAAGCAAAACATATCATTCAGTGACATTCCCAAACATTGGTTAACGATTCAAATGCGATCCACCCCTAGATCCCAGCAAAATAATCTCTTCAATCAATCATCCCCAAAATAATTATTAATAATTCAAATGTCCACCTCTAAATCCTTGTATCCATTACATAGGATCAATAATATCATAACAATAAAACAACACAGCAAGGATAACACAAAATAAGTAAACAGAACACTATCATCATTTCCACCCCCCTTGAACGATTGGGGCTCAAAATCTTGGGGTGAGGGGTGAAGGTCTCATTTTCCATAGCTTCTTCATGCTGAAATTGGATGTAGAGATGGCCCTGCCCCCAAAAAGTCCCATTCCAGAGGTCATTTCTTTAACAAGCTGGCAGGAATTCCAAGAATGCTACATGCTTAGGCAGTCACCGGAAAGTGCAGGGTGCTTAAGCCTGAAGGAAACAAAACTAGCAACAAGGTTAGCCAAAACAAAGGACAAAAAGAATAGTCTGTGAATCTATTATTATAACCTATTCACGGTAAAATATATGGTTCAGGGGTACGATTTGGTAATTATTTTCCCCTGAATAGACAACTGTTACAGTGTTGTCCTTCCCATGGGCTATAACTTCTGCAGCCTTTGGAATATCATCTGGCTTCCGTTTTACCCATACCTTAGCTCCTGACTTTATTCTATCAATGGAGCAAGACCCTTTTGCCCCTCTAGTAGTTATTTTGGGAGGAGGGTCAGTTTTCACAAAGGGTATTTTTTCACAGGGGATAATAATGACTTGAACCATCCTATCATTTCTACAAAATTGTACAGGTTTTTTACCCATATTCTGGAGTGTCACAACAATTTCTTTTTGATAATTAGAATCTATCACTCCAGCCAATACATGTATTCCTTGAGCCGCTAATCCTGGTTTAGGTAATATCCGTCCAAGATGATTCTTGGGGATTCTCATACATACTCCAGTAGGGGTTTTTCTTATCTCTTTCCTATTTAACCTAAAATTCTCTATACAATGTAAATCATATCCTGCTGAACCAGGTGTTCCTGGACTTGGTAGTGGGACATCTTCCCTCACAGTCCAAAATTCAATGTTTTGGATCTCACATGTTTGCTGTTCTCTGATCTGCAGATTTGGGGTCATCATTCTGGCTAGAGGTGTACTCCCCCCTAAGGGCCTATTATTCAAATTACGTAAGGCAATAGACAAATTATCCTTCCAATGTCGATATGAATTATTTGAGCTTAATTTTCTCAGCTGTTCTTTCAAAAATCCATTCATTCTTTCAATTAGCCCAGATGCTTGTGGGTAATATGGAATATGATATATCCATTCTATATTATTCAACACACAATATCTTTTCACTTCTTTGCCCTTGAAATGTGACCCATTGTCACTTTGAATCTGCATTGGGGTTCCATAATATAAACTTACAATATCTAAAGTTTTACAGGTGTTTTTCTGAGTTGCGTCTTTATAAGGACAAGCCACTAGTACACCTGAATAGGTGTCAACACACGTACATACATATTTACATCCTTTATCCTGGGGTAGTGGGCCAATATAATCTATCTGCCAAATTTGGGCTGGAACTTTTCCCCTTGCTATTTCTCCAGTAACTATCCTAGGAAGAGTTCGTTCTTTTTCTAATTGGCATATACAACACTCCTCTGTTATTTGTTTTAACAACGCATGAGAAATACTGATACCTCGATCCTGTGCCCATCGATGGGTGGCCTGGACCCCTAAATGGCCAGCAGTCTGGTGGACCCATCTTGCTAAGGCTGGGTCATCAGTTGGAGTCGGAGTAGGGACAATACATTCAGTAGCAATCTTTGCTAGTCGATCCGCATGTGCATTGTACTCACGTTCTGGTGTGGTCAGGGTTGCATGAGCATCAACATGAAAAACTGACAGATCTGTAACCAAAGACATGTCCCATATATTTTCCCATAACTCTTTACCCCAAACTTGTTTGCCATGAATCTCCCAATTCTGATTCCTCCATATAGGCATCCACGTAGCTAATCCATTAGCTACCGCCCACGAGTCAGTAAATATATGACACTGTCCTCCTTTCTCTGCTCTGATGGCCTGATGCACTGCCATCAGTTCAGCATATTGGCTACTTCCACCTATCCCAGAACTTTCCAGAGTTCTCCTTGTACAGGGGTTATAGGCTACTGCTTTCCAATGTCTCTTCTGTCCTAAATATTTTGCTGTCCCATCAGTAAACCAAGCATGTTTCTTCTGTTCTTCATTTAGTCCGTCATATCCATTATTCCATTTCACTAAGGATGGTACCATCTGTTGCTTAGATTCAAGGGGCTTTTCATTGCTCTCAGTATCAATGTTCGCCACAGATTCATGTAGAGCAGAAACTCCATTTTTGCCTGCTCTGGACCTATTCTGAATATACCACTTCCATTTGATTATGCTTGCCTCTTGTGCATGTCCAATTCTGTGAGAAGCTGGGGTACTCATTACCCAAGTCATAATTGGAATTCCAGGCCTTAATACCACTTCATGACCCAGAGTTAGTTGCTCAGTTTCTACTAAAGCCCAATATGCAGCTAACAGCTGCTTCTCAAAAGGTGTATATTGCATTCCAGATGAGGGCAGTTTCCTTGACCAAAAGCCTAAAGGTACACTTCGGCTTTGTTGTTTTTGCCACAGACTCCAATTTGCATAGTCATCTTGTACAGTCACTTGTAACTCCACTGGCCCATTTTGCATAGGCCATAAGTCTAGAGCTAATTGAATAGCAGCCTTTCCTTCCTCAAAAGCTCTACTTTGTTCAAGTCCCCAGTCAAATTCATATTTCTTTCTGGTGACTTTATACAAGGGTTTTAAAATCTGTCCCAAATGTGGGATGTGGTGTCTCCAATAACCAAACAGCCCTATGAACTTTTGGGCCTCTTTCTTATTGGTAGGGGTGGGAAAATCCTGGATTTTTTGTCGAGCTTGTGGGAGAATTTCTCGCAGTCCTCTATTCCACTGTATCCCCAAGAATTTTACAGTTTGAGCTGGCCCTTGAACCTTTGCGGGGTTGATTTCCCATCCTTTGCTTTTCATATGGTCAATTAATAATACTAAACTCTCCTCCACCTCCTTTATATTCTTTCCCTGTATCATGATGTCATCTATGTAATGTGTAAGCTGTACACCAGGTAACTTTAATTCATCCAAATGTTCAGCTACAATCCTGTGGCAAATAGTTGGGCTATGAATATATCCTTGCGGCAGGCGTGTAAATGTATACTGTCGGCCTTGCCAAGTAAAAGCAAACTGATTCCATTGCTTGGGGTCTATTGGGATTGTAAAGAAGGCATTGGCCAAATCAATAACTGCATACCAAGTCCCTTCATGTTTTTGTATTCTCTCTATTAAAGTAACCGTGTCTGGAACAGCAGCATACAAGGGAGGAGTCACTTTGTTCAGCTGTCTATAATCTACTGTCATCCTCCATGTTCCATCTGATTTTCGGACTGGCCAGACAGGGTTGTTCCATTGAGTAGTTGTAGGGACTAACACTCCTGCCTCAACACATTCTCTTATAGTGTTGGCAATTTCATCTTGCCCACCTGGCACACGATATTGCCTCAAAGTAATTACTTCAGAAGGTTCGGGCAAAGTGATTGGATCCATCTTGATTTTCCCCACTAAGACTGCATTAATGCCTATTTTCCTCACAGCAAATTGGTATTTCCCTTCAGGTAAATTTAAGGTCATACCCTTCAAAATGTCTATTCCAATGATGTATTCAGGAATAGGCACAATAACCACACTATATTCTTTCTTGGGCAACTGTCCAATTTTCATCATTAATTTAACTTGTCTGGCTGATATTTCAGTCCCTCCTAGTCCTGTGATAGTAATAGGAGTTCCATGGCTGAACTTGTCTGGATTTCCATAAATAAGGGTGGCCTCGGCCCCAGTATCTATTAATGCCTCAGTTACCGTACTTGACCCATTTTTCCAATATATGGTCAAGTTAATGTGAGGTCTACAATCCAGCCTGTGTATTTCCTTAATGTGGGCTGGGGCCTGGCCTGTTCCCTAGTATTCCCTTTCATGTGATTCACTTGGGTATGAAGGTTCAACATCTGTAGCATTTGCAGGAGCAGTTCTGATTTCCCTATCTCTCCTGTTATCAAGGCCTTTATCTCTGTACATTCTATATAATTCATTGGTTGGAATTCCATCTATCATTTCAAAACCTACCCCTGCTCTCAATAAAGCAGTAAACATTTCTTTCCTTGTTACTCTCCTTTGGCGCCAAGTTTGCTGGTTATTCACTCTTCTCTCTCGAGGAGATCTATCCCTTCCCCAGTCACCTAAGTCATATAACTGTAAAATCTTATTTATCACTGTTGTAAGACGGCTCCCTACTTCTCCAAGTAATAAATTCAAAATTAGTTGTTTATAAGCAGGGGGAGCTGTCCTAATTATTAAATTCCTATGAGGCAGTCCCATTGGATCATTGTAATATTTGTCTGCAGTTCCTATCATAATGGCAGTCTTCATTACCTCCTCCTTTAGTCTCATGATACAATCTCTAAGTGAATACCAGGGTCTGTGCTCAGTGGGCCACATAGAATCAGTATCATATCTCTTATTGCATCCCACAGCGGCTAATGCCAACAGAGTAGTCCTGCTATCACCATCTCCTTGCTGATGATGTTCCCTAAAAGCTTGTTGAACTAGAGGATCATGGCTGATACCTATGAATCTCATGCAGTCTGTCCCATCTACTGATATTCCACTGGCCCCTTGATCACTGAGTCTTACCATCCAAGATATCAATGGTTCTCCTATTCTTTGGCTGAATCTACTCAAAATATCTGTGACCTCTTGCGGTGAGAAATCTTCCTGAATTTCCCTTGTAACTGAATCTTCACCTCGGGTTTCTGTCTTCCTCCTTTGTATGGGTCGAGCCCTTGTTTGATCATTTAACCATCTCCTATGCTCTGTGTGAGGCACATCCTGAACCCTAGTAGTGTTTTGTGCCTCAGCCCCTAACATTGTCTCATTCTCTCCCCACTCACTTCCTCTGCCACCATGGCTAGGACGAAGCAGGCAGTCAGGCTCTTTCTGGGCTGGGTTGAAATGCACTCTGGGCTTTTTTGGTCTCCTGTTGCTCTTAGCCACATTAATAGAAAAGTTCTCATTTGAGTCAGTTTGGTCTTCTGCTATCTGAGATTCCTCTTCTTCCTGTGGGGTAGGAGTGCCCCCATGTCTTTCACTTAATCTCAATCTTTCGTATACTAGCCGGTAGGCTGATAACACTATCCAGCTTTGCCTAGATAGTGATGCCCCTGACTGAATCCCAACTTCTCGTAAACACTTTTCCAAATCCCTAGGATCTCCTCTCCGTAGCCTTGGTTCCCAGTTTTCACAGGGTCCAGCTTTTTTAGCCAATTCTTTTGCTAGGGAGGAATAAAATGGATCCTCCCATCCTGGGATATTCATCTCTTCCTCTGGAATTGTTCTGCTTCTAAATAGAGATCTTATACCTAGCGATCCCATCCTCGTCGCCAAATGTATTAGGAGGGCAGAGTTTATAATCTCAAAGAGGATCATAAACATGTCTGAAACGTTCGGAACCGCCGGATATAAGAAACTCTCAAAGTAGAAGGCAGAAGAATCAAAACATTTATTTAGGCTCCACAGTAACCAACCCATGAACCAGCAACCCCATTTTGATATATTGATCAAAAGCTTCCAGGCCCAATAAGTACGCCTTGAAAGAGTAACCAGGAGGCTACAGAGAAGCATGATTGCGTAAAGCAAAATCATGTTTCCCCCTCTATGGTAATAAGATTACCCACTGGCCTGAAGTCTTTGTTCAGCTTTCTCCCGTAGGTCAGCTCTGCTACTGGCAGCTCCTGCTTCAGCTGTGTCTGTGGCTGTGGCTGTAACTGACGTAACTGTCGTAACTGCCTCTGTAACTGCCTCTGGCTCCAACTGTCGCTGTAACTGTCGCTGTAATGGCCTGAAGTCTTTGTTCAGCTTTCTCCCGTAGGTTAGCTCTGCTACTGGCAGCTCCTGCTTCAGCTGTGTCTGTGGCTGTGGCTGTAACTGACGTAACTGTCGTAACTGCCTCTGTAACTGCCTCTGGCTCCAACCGGAAAAGGAAGAGAGAGGATCTTCAAGCTGTCCTCTCCCCTCTTATAGAGTTTTTGACATCATCAAGCACCGCCTGAACGACCAGGGCCGATTGGTTCTTGACTTGGCCCCTCCCCCTAGCATAGCCGTTAACACCTCCCCTCAGCCAGCCCCATGACTCCTCACACAGGAAGTTGTCTGCTTCCCGGCATGCTCCCCGGGCCTCCTGCCCCGGAAGAGCAAGCCACAGTGTCCAGAGGCTCAATGAGGTAAGCTGAGTCATTCAAAGAAAACAAAGGCCATTCTGGTTACACAGACCTGGAGTAAATGTAGTACTTATTGAGGAAAAAAAAATGATGGGTTAATTTAAGCACTATTATGTGCTTTTTGGGGGGGAGGAGAGTACATCTTCTTTTTTATTTTTTTTTTGTTTTGTTTTTTGGAAGGAGGAGGGCCAGGCATTTGTGGTTAAGTGACTTGTCCAAGGTCAAACAGCTAGTATGTGTCAAGTGTCTGAGGATGGATATGAATTCAATTCCTCTTGACTCCAGGGACAGTGCTCTACTCACTGCACCACTCAGCTGTCCCGAGAGTACATTTTCTATGGGGTTGAATAAAGACTCTCCTCTCCCCAATATGCCTGGTTATTCTAAATGCATGTAGAAAATTCGGGCACTCTTTAACCCTCATCTCAAGATATCAAAGCATAAGCTGCATTTCTCTCTTTTCTCTAAGAAATGATAAATAGGAACAACATATACTAAATAGAATATTTTTAGGGAAGTCACTAAGATTTGACCAGATTTATATAATCTGAAAGCTTGGGGTGATAGTACATGCAACCAGAATGAATGAAGTGGAGCTATGCTAATGAAAGATCAGCCCTTGTTCACATTCTGTGGCTTAGTATCAAAGCAGACAAAAAGCTCTTTGGTTTATCGCATCTCTACTTTATTTATTGGAGTTTTGTGGGGTCCTGTATGTTTGTTTGTTTGGAATTACTGGAAATGACTGAATTTACCTTTCACCTCCTTCTGAACTCACTTTAACCAAATAGCTCCTTGTCTTCTTATCTATGATCATAACCATTACTAAATAGTAGAATAATGAAGCACCTTTTGAGATATCAAAGAAATCTTAAATTATGTGCCATATGTTGTATTGTAAAAAGAGTTTAAAATTTGAGACTCCAAGCATGGATATCACTATTATTCCAAGAAGTACAGAGGTAAAATCAGGTTTCTATAATCTCTGCAACAAAATATCTTTCAACATCTAGAAACTTTTGTTTTCTAATTTGTACAATTCCTTTAAAACTTGATAGATTGCCAACTATTTCTCTATTGAAATGGAAATTCATTTCAGACTGAACAAAATTCATCAATACTAGTATGATATAAGGAAACCCTGTTTCTGATACATAATAGCTATGTGAACATAGGCAAATCTCTTAACCTCATCGCCCCATGTAACCATCTAAGACTAGAATTTAGAGACTAATTACTGACCTGCATGGCTGGAGAGAATTTTTACAGAAAAAATTCATGATACTAATAAAATCAGATTCCGTGTCAAAATAAATGAACAAAAATGTCATAAGTTTTAATGAAAAAGTAACTGTTATATATTGATTTAATTAACCATTCTCTTAGAAGACCAATTGTTTGAGAGACATAGAAATGTGTACATGCATACGTACATACATATACATAGCTATACGTATATATCATACATATACATATATACATACATATATATACATGCATACATCCATGTGTGTGTTTTCCCGTGGCCTTTGCTAACTTACTGATTTGAGAATTATATGAATACACCTTTGATTATTCCAGACCTTTAAAAAAATCAAAAACAGAGCAGGAATATGACGAAAATCAAAATATATCCCTACTAGAGCTATTTAAGACTACAAGTGTTACATTGTTGTTGATGTTGATGTTTTGTTTGTTTATTTATTGCCTATTTACTTATTTCATTAAGCTTTTATTATTTCTTTTGTTTCCTTTTGCAAATGGAGAAAAAAAGTTTTATAGGGAATGAAGAGATATTTCTGGAAGTCGGAGATATGCTAAAATATTATGTTGAAAATTTATCTTCCTGGGCAGCTAAGTGGTGCAGTAAGTAGAGCACTGGCGCTGGAGTCAGCAGGACCTAAGTTCAAATCTGGCCTCAGACATTTGACACATATACTAGCTTTGTGACCTTGGGCAAGTCACTTAACCCCAATTGCCCTGCCTCCCCCCCAAAAAAATGAAAAAAAATAAAATTTATCTTCAATTAACATAACCAATAAATTCAAATATTTATAGCTCAAGCATTTAAAAACCAGGTAGATGAAAGAGTGGCAGGGGTCATATCCATTTGGTTAGCTGGAAAATTTGTGTAGACACACATATCCAAGATTTATTCTGTTTCTAGGTCCTTAGAGGGGCTCTTACCCCCTCCACAACTTTTATATATGCTATCCTGTGGAAAAGGAAGAAAAGAAAAGAAGCTTTGGACTAAACTTTTTCTCTCATCTATTTGAAACAAAGGACATAAGGTGCATACATTCTCCATTGCAAATATAAACAAGTTAATGAAATATGTGAATCAGAATCTCTTTGTTAAACACTTGTGGAGATAAGAAACACAGGAAGACCAAACCATTAAATTGAAAAGTTTTGTAAAAACAAAGAAAATGCAACCAAGATTAGGAGGGAAGCAAAAAACTGGGAAAGAATTCTTTACCATCATTGCCTTTAATAAAGGCCTCATTTCCAAACTATAAAGAGAACTGAGTCAAATTTATAAGAATACAAGTCATTCCCCAATTTATAAGTGTCATATGATATGGAGGGTTTTTAGAAGAAGAAATTAAAGCTATCTATAGTGGAAAAATGGAAAAATGCTCTAAATCACTTTTGATTGTAGAAATGAAAGTCAAAACAACTCTTAGGTGCCATATCACACCTATCAGATTGGCTAACATGACAAAACAGGAAAGTGATAAATGCTGGAGAAAATGTGGGAAAATTGGAACACTAATGCACTGTTGGTATAGTTGCAAACTGATCTCACCATTCTGGAGAGCAATTTGGAACTATGCCTGAAGAGCTATCAAAATGTGCATATCCTTTGGTCCAGCAACAGCACCACTAGATCTGGATCCGAAAGAGATTGTAAGGGAAATGGACCCACATGTACAAAAATATTTATAGCAACTCTTTTTGTGGTGGCCAAGAATTGGAAATTGAGTGGATGTCCATCAATTGGGGAATGGCTGAACAAGTTGTGGTATATGAATGTAATGGAATACTATTGTGCTATAAGAGACGATAAGCTGGTGGACTTCAGAAAAACCTGGAAAGACTTACATAAACTGATGCTGAGTGAAGTGAGCAGAACCAGAAGAACATTGTACACAGCAACAACAATGTTCTGCAATGACCTAGTTTGATAGATTTGGCTCTTCTCAGCAATGCAATTTTCTAAGACAATTCCAAAAGACTCAAAATGGAAAATTCTATCCACATCCAGAGAAAGAACTGTGGAGTCTGAATGCAGATAGAAGTGTACTATTTTCTTTTTTTCCCATTTTTCTTGGCTTTTCCCTTTTGTTCTAATTCTTCTTTGTAACGTGACTAATGTGGAAATATTTAATATGATTGTACATGTATAGCCTATATCAGTTTGTATGCTGTCCAGGAAAGGGAGAAGGCAAGGAATGTTCATTTATTACCAACTGCACTGGTTGAATTTGACTCCACCATCATTAACCCAGTCCTTACCCCCATTACCACTCAGGAAACACTCATCATCAAGAAAAGTACACCAGAATGATTTCATAGCTTTGGTATTAACACCTTATCAAGACCCCCAGTTCACTTTGGCCCTCTGATTAGAGGGCTAGAGGGCAGAGTAAAAAAAAAAACTGCTTCCAAATTCCCAATTGAAAGAAATCTTAGATGCTCAGACAACTCTTCATTGCTGATCAGCTGTGTTGCTTGGATTCTGCTCCACAGTCTTCATATAATAGTTTGATAACTGCATTTCATTGTAATTGGTTTGCTTTATAATCCTATATATTTTCTTCTATGCATTTGAGAACATTATTATAATGAAGCATTCATAGGTTTCATCAGATAACTAATGAGGTCAATGACATGAAAAAAATTAAAACCTTATGTAAGATACAGAAAAGTTGTACTTGGAGACAACCTAAACACCATTCAGTCAAGTTGTCTCTTTCTTGGCTATTTGAGTGTAGGCTGTCACACAATCTGTTAAACGATTAACAACTAATCAGTTAGTCGACTGAAAGCTGATGTAGGGATTGTGTGTATGTGTATGTGTGTGTTTATTTATTTTGACCACTGGGTGGTTTCTTCACCATGATAAACCTGCTCCTGCTCTTACCACTCTTCCTGTGCTTGCGTTCTCTCCAATATACATGTAATCTGATCTAATTCCCAAACGCAATGATGTCTAGTCTGTATAATGTGATATACGCTTGAAAATTGCCAAAGATACTTAATCTTCCTTCACTTGGCCCAAGACCCTAAAATTACCAAAGATACTTAATCTTCCTTCACTTGGCCCAAGACCCCTAATTTCCTATGCCACTCCTCCCCCCAGTCAAAATGCTCATTTTGGAGGATTTGAAAAGTCACTATTAGTGTCTATGTGACTTTTTAAAACAACATGTGTATCAGTAAGGCAAGATTCATGACCTCAAGGATGACCATGAACATGCCTGAATGGTTCAGAATCACAAAGCACAAAAAACTCTCTGTAGAAGGCAGAGGAAGCATAACATTTACTTAGACACCAGAATATCAAATCCCAAGACTAATGACTCCAATTTGATATAGCAGTAATTATATTCCAAAACCGATAAGCCCACCTCAATGTAGCAATTTAAAAAGGCTAAAGTAACATCGTAGTTAGGAAAGAATATTCCTTTTCCTCCCCATCCTTTCTCTATAAGTATTGATTTTTAAGTAGTCTAAAGATTCTTAGATTTTCTCTCCTTGACTTTTTTCAAGGTGAGTTGTTTTCAATAGTATATAACATATATTTTATTCTTGTATATCCATATATATGTGTATATATATATATATATATATATATATATCCATACACACATATATCCATGTATATGTGTGTCTATATGTATATATGCATATGTATGTGTACATATAATTGTTGTTGAGTTATTTCAGCCACGTCTGACTATTCATGATCCCACTTGGAATTTTCATAACAAAGATATTGGAGGGGTTGGTGATTTCCTTTGCCAGGTTATTTTACAGATGAGAAACTGAGGCAAACAGGGTTAAGTGACTTGCCCAGAGTCACACAGTGTTTGAGGACATATTTGAACTCAGGAAAATGATTATTTCTTACTCCAAGATTGGCACTTTATCCAATGTGCCATCTAACTGAATATCTATATTTATATCTATCTACAACCAAATATATGTATACATATATACATACATATGCATACATATATATGTATACATATATACACACATAAAAAAGCATTTATAGTTTTATATAATATATACATACATATATTTATAGTTAATATTGTTCAAAGGGAAAATTATGACTCTAACATATATTTGTAGTTACATCATTGAGTCATAATCTTCTCATTGAATCTAATTGTCAGAGACTTCAGTTTAATTCTTGGGGAAAAGATTATCATCATATATCTCAATGTATGAATTCTCCTTGCCATTTTTTCTCTCTAGTCCATTTAAAAATATATTTGGTTTCACTTCATCTAGGTACTCTTCAGTCTTTTTGATATAGGCATTTTTTCTCTGAGGTTATATTTGACATTGTGTATACATTTTTTTATATTAATTTATTTATTTTTAGTTTTCAACAATCATTTCCAGAAGATTTTGAATTTGAAATTTTCTCCCCTTCCTTCCCCTCCCCCTCCCCAAGAAGGTATGCAATCTGATATCAGCTCTACATATACATTCATATTAAACATATTTTCACTTTAGTCATGTTACAAAGAAGAATTAGAGCCAATGGGAGGAACCATGCAAAAGAATAACCAAGAGTGTGTGACAGAGAGAGAGAGAGAGAGAGAGAGAGAGAGAGAGAGAGAGAGAGAGAGAGCAAATATTATACTCCACCTGCATTCCGACTCTTTTTCTGGATGTGGATAGCATTGTCCATGAGTCTTTTGTAATTATCTTAGATATTTGCCTTGCTAAGGAGAGGTAAGTCTATCAAAGTCACTCATTGCACAATATTGCTGTTATTGTGTACAATGGTCTCCTGGTTCTGCTCACTTCACTCAGCATCAGTTCATCAGTTCATCAGTCCAGGGTTTTCTGAAGTCCACTGGCTTATCATCTCTTATAGCACAATAGTATTCCATTACATTTATATACCACAACTTGTTCAGCCATTTCCCAATTGATAGACATCCACTCAATTTCCAATTCTTGGCCACCACAAAAAGAGCTGCTATAATTATTTTTGTGCATGTGGGTCCATTTCCCTTATAATCTCCTTTGGATACAGATCTAGTAGTGGTGTTGCTCTTCCAAAGGACATGCACATTTTGACAGCCTTTTGGGCATAGTTCCAAATTGCTCTACAGAATGGTTGGATCATTTCACAACTCTACCAACAAAGCATTAGTGTTTCAATTTTCCCACATCTTCTCCAGTATTTATCATTTTCCTGTCATGTTAGCCAATCTGATAGGTGTGATGTGGTACCTAAGAGTTGTTTTGATTTGCATTTCTGCAATCCAAAGTGATTTGGAGCACTTTTCCATATGAGTGTAGATATCTTTAATTTATTCATCTGAAAACTGCCTGTTCCTGTCCTTTGGCCGTTTACCAATTAGGGAATGACTTGTATTCTTATAAATTTGAATTAGTTATCTATATATTTTAAAAATGAGAGCTTTTTCAGAGACACTGTCTGTAAAAAAACTGCTTCTGAGCTTTCTGCTTCCCTTCTAATCTTGATTGTATTGTCTTTATTTGTGCAGAAAATTTTCAATTTAATGTAATCAAAAAACTCCATTTTCCATTTTGTAATGTTCTCTATCTCTTGTTTTGTAATGATTCTTCCATTTTCCATAAATATGACAAGTAAACTATTCCTTGCTCTCCCAGTTTGCTTTTTATCAGGCTTTACATCTAAATTTTGTACCCATTTTCACTTTATTTTGGCATATGGTGTAAGATATTATTCTATGCCCAGTTTCTGCTATACTATTTTCTAGTTTTCCCAGCAGTTTTTGTTAAATAGTTAGTTCTTACCCCCAGGAGCTGGAGTCCTTGGGCTTATCCAATAGCAGATTACTATAGTCATTGACTACTATATCTTGTGTACCCAACCTGTTCTACTGATCTACCCCTCCATTTCCTACTCAGTACTAAGATGTTTTGATGATTCAATGCTCTCTTTAATTAGGTTCAAAGTGTAGGGGGGAAAAATATTGGGACAATTAAAATTAAATCTCCAAAAAGAACTTATTACTGTGAAATGAAAGGTGACCCAACAATGGATTGCATTAAACAGTAATCTTGATATTTGATTAAAAATCAAACCAAGGCAAAATTTGTTTAAACAATTTGGAATTTAAGACTTTTGGAAGTGCAAGACAGAACAGAAACTTGTTAGAAAATTATTGGCAACCAGAAAATAGATAGACAAGCACACACACGCACACACACACACACACACACACACACACACACACACACAATTTTCTTAAGATAATGGTTATTATGATATTACATAGTCCTAAATTTATCAGAATCAAAGGAAAATATTTTTCTCAAGAGTTCTATGACAAATGCCATGCAAATGTTGAGTGAGTTCTTTGGAGAATTTGGAAATAGCAGAATTCTAAAAATATTTATTCTAAAATTCTAAAAATATTTATAAATTTTACTATATATTCTCAAGACTGTTTTGAACATAGCCTGCATGAAAAATACTTCAGAGAAGTTATTGTTTTTCTGCTTTTTTGTTGCAAATAAGTTATTTTTTAATGTCCCATGGCACCATCAATCTTGATTCTGTCACAACTGTAGGGAAAATGGCAAATAAAAATAAAAGTCATTGAAACTTGTGGAGACAGACTGTAGGGGAGTTTGACACTGGGGAACCAGGTTTCTAGGATGTAATAAACAATTCATACACTGAGCAGCTCAAACCAAACTTTAATTTCTCACCTTGTACGGAATGTTACTGAATGGATTTCAACACACACCTTTTGTTCCAGGAACAATACACAATATTGTTTGTCCTTGTCAGAGGAAATGAAGTTGAAAGTTTTAGCTATTCTTTCATCAAAATCTGTTTTCATCTATACTATGAAATGATATTGTATGATAGGGCAGAAGCCAATTGGATTACTAGGATGCTATAATTTTTGTGAAAAGACATGGTGCAGGGAAAAAAAGTTATGGGTTTAATGTCAAGTGAGACTTGGGTTAAAATCCCATTTCAGATATTACATGCATAACCTTAAAGAAGCCATCCAACTTCTATGAACACTTGCTTTCTTATCTATAAAAATTAAATATGTAAGCAACTTTATAGGATTATTATAAGCAAAGTGCTCTGTAAATCTTAGAACTCTATATAGAAAAAAAATTTTCTGCCTTTTTTTAGTAGTCTAGATCTATGATTTTTCTTGAAACAGGAACCCCAAGAGAGGAAACACTGACCAATGCAGATCAGTAACTATTGTGCATCTCATAGTCTTAGAGATCTGTGTGATGGGAGCATAGAGTCAAGATGGCAGAGTAAAGGTAGGGAATTGCCTGAGTTCTCACAAATTCCCTTCTATATAATATTAAAATTGTGACTCAAAACAAATTCTGGTGTGGCAGAACCAACAAAAAGGATGGAGTGAAATAATTTTACAGCCCAAGACAACTTAGTAGATAAGTAAGAAAAATCTGTCTTTCTGGAGTAAGAGCAGAGCCCAGTGCAGTTCAGGCAGCCCTGGCAAGCCAGCAGCAAGGCCCCAGGCTTCTGAATCAGGAGAGAGTAGCAGGTTATACTCTGCAAGGCAATTGCAAGCCTTCAGAGCAACTGAATTGGTAGCAGTGCCTTCCAGAGCTCTAAGGCCAAAGATGGTAAGGCAGGTTGCACAACTGGTGAGAAGGAAATTACAGGAGATTCTTTCCTGTCACTGGGTGCAGGACTTTTATTAAATTTTCCACACATAGACCTTGGTTGTAGTTTCAGGGCAAAGAGGAGGACTAGCAGAGGCAGTGTTGCTGGTCACAGTTTTAGGGTGTAAAAGAGTGCTTGTGGTCACTCATATGCCGGGGAATAGTCCAGGAAAGCATTAATCACCTTTAGCCTCAGGTGATACCACTTTGGAAGAACTTACAGACACCGCTCCACCCCCGACCCCCAAACAAGCTCTAAATATAGGAGCATGATAACCTGAAGCTTGGTACAGTACCTCCTGACCTGGAAGCCCAGCCCAATTTAATAATAAGTGGAAAGTCAAGAAAATGCCTGAAAAAATGAGCAAACATCAAAAAAGAAAGTGACAGTAAAAAGTTACTATGGTAACAGGGAAGATCAAAATACAAACAGAAGATAAGCAAAGCCTCAAAGAAAAAAATATGAATTGCCCTGAATTCCTTCACTTCAGCAAGCCAGCAGTGAGGCTTCCAGCCCTGGTGAAAAAGGCAAATTGTGAGACACAGAACCCTGGCACAACAGGCATGAGTAGTCTGGGTCTTCCCCCATGTAGCGGGCAAGCCAAAAGCACCAGAGACCCCATTGAAAAACTAGGCCCTGAAAGACCTGAAAAAAGGATTTTAAAAATCAAATAACTGTGGAAGAAGAAAAATGGGGAAAATAAATGAAAGCGATGCAAGCATCAACAGCTTTATAAAACACACACACACACACACACACACACACACACATACAAACACTGAAGAAAATAATGCTTTAACAAACAGAAGGAGCCAAATGTTAAAAGAGGTACAAAAAAATCCATTGAAGAGAATCCTTTCTTAAAAAGCAGAATTGGAAGATGGCAGAGAGAAGCCAGGAAGTTGCCTGAGTTCTCCCTAGTTTCTCTCAGAAACAATGTTTAATCAGACCTCTAAATGGATTCTGGAGTGACAGAAATGACAAAAGAATGGAGTGACACAATTTTCCAGCTGAAGAAAACTTAGAAGTACTTCAGGAAAGGTCTGTCACACTTGCATAAAAGGAGAGTACAGCCCAGCACAGAGGATGTTTGGGCAATCCAGGAGGACATTCTGAGCCCTAGCATAGGTCAACAACTGAGCCCCATTGGTGCTGGCTTAGGCAGACCAGCAGTGAGGCCTCCAGCCATGGTGAAGAAGGAAAATTGCAAGACCCAGAACCTCAACACAATAGGCATGACTAGGCTGGGCCAGACCCCAGTGCAGTGGGTAAGCCAAAAGCACCAGAGGCACCAATGTGTAAAACCAGTGGCCAGGTCCCTGTACCCCAGCATAAGAAGCTTGAGATAGTGGCCCCTCTGTCCCAGGCAGAGAGTTCAACTTTAAAAGTCATTGAATAGGCTGAAAAAAAGAGTAAGAAGCAGAAAAGAGCCCTGATGATAGAGAGCTACTATGGGAACTAGGAAGATCAAAACATGTGCTCAAAAAAGGACAACAGTGTCAAAGTGCCTACACGTGAAGCCTCAAAGAGAAATAGGAATTGGTCTCAATCCCCTAAAGTCCCATTGGAAGAGCTGAAAAAGGATCTTAAAAATCAAGTCAGAGAGGTAGAAGAAAAATTGAAAGAAATGAGAGTTATGCAGAAGAATTATGACAAAAAGTCAACAGCTTGGAAAAGGAAGCACAAGAATTGACTGAAGAAAACAACTCTTTAGAAAATAGAATAGGTCAAATGGGGAAAAACACTGAAGTAAAGAACTCCTTTAAAAAGCAGAGTTGGCCAAATGGAAAAGGAAGTACAAAGCTGAATGAAGAAAATAATTCCTTAAAAATTAGGAAGCTGAATGGCATGTTGAAGCAAATGACACTATGAGACACCAAGTGTCAGTCAAACAAAATAAAAATAAAATGAAAAAATAGAAGAAAATGTACAATATCTCATTGGAAATACAACTGACTTGAAATTAGATGTGAGAGAGATAATTTAAGAATTATGGGACTACCTGAAGGCCATGATGAAAAAAGAGTATGGACAGCATCTTTTTTTATATATTTTTTTTAATTTTTAGTTTACAACACTCAGTTCAACAAGTTTTGGAGTTCCAAATTTTCTTCTCCTCCCTCTCTTACCCATCCCCCCAAGATGGCATGGAATCTGATATATGTTCTACATACACCTTCGCATTAAACATATTTACACAATAATCAAGTTGTAAAGAAGAACCACGATCAATGGAGTGAATCACGAGAAAGAAGAAACAAAACTAAAAAAAAAGATATAGAAAAAAAGAGAGACAGAATAGATAGTTTTTTTCAATCTGCATTCATACTCCATAGTTCTTTATCTGGATGTAGATAGCTCTTTTCATCATGAGACCATAGAGGCTGTCTTTGAACCTTGTATTGCTGAGAAGAGCCAAGTCTATCAAAATTAGTCATCACAGAATCAATGTATCTGTGGTTGTGTACAATGTTCTCCTGGTTCTGCTTCTCTCACTCAGCATCATATCTGTAGTTCTTTCCAGGTTATTATGAAGTCTGTATCTTCCCCATTTCTTGTAGCACAATAATATTCCATTACATTCATATACTACAACTTATTCCCCAATTGATGGGCATCCCCTTGATTTCCCATTCTTTGCAACCACAAAAAGAGCTGCTATAAATATTTTTGTACATATCCCCCTTGTGTGATCTCTTTAGGATACAGACCTAGAAGTGGTATTACTGGGTCAAAGGCTACGCACAGTTTTATAGCCCTTTGGGCATAGTTCTAGATGGCTCTCCAGAATGGCTGGATCTGTTCACAACTACACCAACAATGTAACAATGGTTCCAATTTTCTCACATCCTCTCCAGCATTTATCATTTTCCTGTTTTGTCCTGTTAGCCAAAGTGACAGGACAGATGTGATACTTAAGAGTTGTTTTGATTTCCATTTCTGTGATCAATGCTGATTTAGAGCACTTTTTTCATATGACTCTAGATATCTTTAATTTCTTCCTCTGAAAATTGCCTGTTTGTATCCTTTGACCATTTCTCAATTGGGGAGTGACTTGTATTCCTATAAATTTGGTTCAGTTCCCCGTATACTTTAGGGATGAGGCCTTTATCAGAAACACCAGTCGTAAAGATTTTCTGCTTCCCTCCTAATCTTTGTTGCACTGGCTTTGTTTATAGAAAAACTTTTCAGTTTAACATAATCAAAATTATCCATTTTGCATTTTGTAATGCTCTCTATCTCTTGTTGGGTCATGAATTCTTCCCTTTCTCATAAATTTGACAGGTAATCTATTCCTTGCTCTTACAAATTGCTTACAGTATCAGCCTTCATTCCTAAATCATGAACCCATTTTGACTTTATTTTTGTATATGGTGTAAGATATTGGTGTATGCCCAGTTTCTGCCACACCATTTTTCAATCTTCTTTGCAGTTTTTGTGAAATAGTGAATTCTTAGACCAGAAGCTGGATTCTTTGGGTTTATCAAATAGTAGATTGCTATAATTGTTGACTACAACAACTTGTGTACCTAACCTATTCCACTGATCCACCACTCTGTTTCTTAGCCAGGACCACATAGTTTTGGTGACTGCTGCTTTATAGTACAATTTAACATCTGGTATGGCTAGGCTACCTTCCCTAGCATATCCTCTCATTAATTCTCTTGATATTCTGGACGTTTTGTTCTTCCAGATGAATTTTGTTATTATTTTATCCAGCTCTGTACAATAATTTTTGGTAGGTCGATTGGTATGGCACTGAATTAGTAAATTAATTTAGGTAAAATTATCATTTTTATTATATTAGCTTGGCCTAACCATGAGCAACTGATGTTTCACCATTTGTTGAGATCTGACTTTATTTGTGTGAAAAGTATTTCATAATTGTGTTTATATAGTCCCTGGGTTTGTCTTGGTAGGTACACTCACAAATATTTTATAGTGTCTACAGTAACTTTAAATGGAATTTCTCTTTCTATTTCTTGCTGTTGGGCTTTTTTTAGTAATCTATAGCAATGCTGAGGATTTATGTGAATTTATTTTATATCCTGCAACTTTGCTAAAGTTTTTTTATTATTACTCAAAGTACTTTTTCACTTGAGTCTCTAGGATTCTCTAAGTAAATCATCATTGAACAGCATCTTTCGAGAAATATCCAAAGGAAACTGCCCAGATATCCTTTAACCAGAGGGTAAAATAGTCATTGAAAAATCCACTGATAACCTACTAAAAGAGATTAAAGGGGGGCGGAGCCAAGATGGCGGCTGGTAAGCACAGACTAGAGTGAGCTCCGTACCCGAGTCCCTCCAAAAACCTATAAAAATGGCTCTGAACCAATTCTAGAATGGCAGAACCCACAGAACAGCAGAGGGAAGCAGGGCTCCAGCCCAGGACAGCCTGGATGGTCTCTGGGTGAGGTCTATTCCACATGGAGCTGGGAGCTGGGAACGGAGTGGAGCAGAGCCCAGCCTGAGCAGCGTGGACGATCCAGAACAGAAGCCGGGCGGAGGGGGCCCTAGCACCGTGAATATGTGAGCTGCGGCGGTTACCAGACCCCTCGACCCACAAACACCAAAGACTGCAGAGAAGGTTAGTGGGAAAAGCTGTGAGAGTGGAAGGAGTTCGCAGTTCGGCTTCCAGCCCCGGGGGCAGCGGAGGTGGGGCAGCTACAGCTGTTGTTACTTCCGGCTCCAGGCCCACCTGGTGGGAGGAATTAAGTGGTGGATCAGAGCAGGAGTGCAACAGCCTGCTGAAGATCTAAGTCCAGTCTGGACTGGGGGTCCTTGGGGAAGGAGGAGTGCAGCTCTGACAGAGCTGGCACCTCCCCCCCAAACGTAGAACATAGAACTCATTAGTCTACAAGCAGTCATACCCCACTGAAAAACTCAAGGGTCAAGTTAGTTGGTTGGGAATATGGCCAGGCAGTGAAAACGCGCCCAGATACAGTCTCAGACTTTGGATTCTTTCTTTGGTGACAAAGAAGACCAAAACATACAGCCTAAAGAAGACAACAAAGTCATAGAGCCTACAACCAAAGCCTCCAAGAAAAACATGAACTGGCCCCAGGCCATAGAAGAACTCAAAAAGGATTTGGAAAAGCAAGTTAGAGAAGTAGAGGAAAAATTGGGAAGAGAAATGAGAAGGATGCAAGAAAACCATGAAAAACAAGTCAATGACTTGCTAAAGGAGACCCAAAAAAATACTGAAAAATACACTGAAGAAAACAACACCTTAAAAAACAGACTAACTCAAATGGCAAAAGAGCTCCAAAAAGCCAATGAGGAGAAGAATGCCTTGACAGGCAGAATTAGCCAAATGGAAAAGGAGGTCCAAAAGACCACTGAAGAAAATACTACTTTAAAAATTAGATTGGAGCAAGTGGAAGCTAGTGACTTTATGAGAAATCAGGATATTATAAAACAGAACCAGAGGAATGAAAAAATGGAAGAAAATGTGAAATATCTCCTTGGAAAAACCACTGACCTGGAAAATAGATCCAGGAGAGATAATTTAAAAATTACTGGACTACCTGAAAGCCATGATCAAAAAAAGAGCCTAGATGCCATCTTTCAGGAAATTATCAAGGAGAACTGCCCTGATATTCTAGAGCCACAGGGCAAAATAGAAATTGAAAGAATCCATCAATCGCCTCCTCAAATAGATCCCAAAAAGAAATCTCCTAGGAATATTGTTGCCAAATTCCAGAGCTCCCAGATCAAGGAGAAAATACTGCAAGCAGCCAGAAAGAAACAATTTGAGTATTGTGGAAACCCAATCAGAATATCCCAAGATCTGACAGCTTCTACATTAAGAGATCGAAGGGCTTGGAATGCGATATTCCGGAGGTCAATGGAGTTAGGATTAAAACCTAGAATCACCTACCCAGCAAAACTGAGTATCATGTTCCAAGGCAAAATATGGAGTTTCAATAAAATAGAGGACTTTCAAGCTTTCTCAGTGAAAAGACCAGAACTGAATAGAAAATTTGACTTTCAAACACAAGAAACAAGAGAAGCATGAAAAGGTAATCAAGAAACGAAAATTGCAAGGGACTTACTAAAGTTGAACTGTTTTGTTTACATTCCTACATGGAAAGATGATGAGTATGATTCATGAGACCTCAGTATTAGGGTAGTTGAAGGGAATATGCATATATATATATATATATATATATATATATATATATATATGTTTATGTATATATATGTAAGTGAATGTGTATGTATGTATGTATCTATGTGTATGTATGTGTATATATATATGTGTGTTTATATATATATATATATACATATATATATACATATATATATATATACACATATATATATATATGTAAAAGAGAGAGAGCAGACACAGGGTGAGTTGAAGATGAAGGGAAGATATCTAAAAGAAATAAAATGAAATTAAGGGATGAGAGAGTAACATACTGAGAGAGGGAGATAGGGAGAGATAGAATGGGGTGGATTATCTCGCATAAAGGTGGCAAGAGGAAGCAGTTCTATGGGAGGAGGGGAGAGGGCAGTTGAGGGGGGAATGAGTGAACCTTGCTCTCATCAGATTTGGCCTGAGGGGGAATACCATACATACTCAGTTGGGTATCTTACCCCACAGGAAAGAAGAGGGAGGAAGATAAAAAAAAATAAAAGGCAGGGGGATGATGGAGGGGAAGGCAGATGGGGGTGGAGGTAATCAAAACAAACACTTTGGAAAGGGGACAGAGTCAAGGGAGAAAATTCAATAAAGCGGGATGGGTTGGGAAGGAGCAAAATGTAGTTAGCCTTTCACAACATGAGTATTGTGGAAGGGTTATACATAATAATACATGTGTGGCCTAGGTTGAATTGCTCAACTTCTTAGGGAGGGTGGGTGGGAAGGGAAGAGGGAAGAGTTGGAACTCAAAGTTTTAAAATCAGATGTTCAAAAACAAAAAAAGTTTTTGTATGCAACTAAAAAATAAGATACACAGGCAATGGGGCGTAGAAATTTATCTTGCCCTACAAGAAAGGAAGGGAAAAGGGGATGAGAGGGGAGGGGGGTGATAGAGGGGAGGGCTGACTGGGGAACAGGGCAACCAGAATATAAGCCATCTTGGAGTGGGGGGGAGGGTAGAAATGGGGAGAAAATTTGTAATTCAAAATGTTGTGAAAATCAATGCTGAAAACCAAATATGTTAAATAAATAAATTGCATTTAAAAAAAAAAAGAGATTCCAAAATTAAAACTCCCAGGAATATTGTAGCCATATTCCAGAGTTCTCAGGTGAAGAAGAAAATGCTACAGCAACCAGAAAGCAACCAGAAAGAAAGAATTCAAGTATCAAGAAGCCCTAGTCATGATTACACAGGACTTGGCAGCTTCTATACTAAAGAAAAGGAAGGAAACTACATCTTGCTAAAAGGTGCCATAGACATCAATACTGGATAAATACAGTATGCACCAAGTAGGATAGTGTAGTGTCCAAATTGTTAAAGGAAAAGTTAAATGAGTAACAGGAAGAAATAGCAAAACTATACTAGTAGGGGAATTCAGCCTTTCCCTCTCAGAACTACATATGTCTAAACAATAAATATACAAGAAAGAAGTTAATGAGGTGAATAGAATTTTAGGAAAATTAGATATGGTAGACCTATGGAGAAAACTGAATGGGAATAAAAAGGAATATACTTTTCTCAGTTGTACAATGGCACTTATACAAAAATTGACCATCTATTAGGGCATAAAAATCTCACAATCTTCTTCAGGAAAGCAGAAATTTTAAATGCAATCTTTTCAGATTATGATGCCATAAAAATTTTATGTAATAAAAAGCCATGGAATTATAAGCTAAAAACTAATTGAAAACTTAATAATCTAATCCTAAAGAAGGAATGAAACAAACAATAAATCATAGGAACAATAAATAATTTCATTAAAGAGATTTAAAATAATGAGACAATATACCAAAATTTATGGGATCCAGCCAAAGTATTTTTAGGGGAAATTTTATGTCTCTAAATGTTTGCATGAATAAATTAGAGTAAATGCAGATCAATGAATTTTGCATGCAATTAGAAAACAACCTAGGAAAAGAACAAATTAAAAATTCCAAATAAATATCAAATTAGAACTTCTGAAAATCAAAGGAGAGATTAATAATATTGAAAGCATGAAAACTTTTATACTAATATATGAAACTAAGCTGCTTTTATGGAAAAAACCTAAAATAGATTAAACATCATAAAACTAAAAAAACTAAAATAAGTTAAACAACAATAGATTGACATACCTAGGCCTCAGTTTCCTCATTTTTAAAATAAAGTATCTTCCGCTCAAATATTTGTGACTTTTTGAGGATCTAGTCAAAAATTGGATAAAAAGTCATTTAAAAAGGGTAAACAACAAATGACTGAAATTATAAACAATATCAATCAATTGGGAAATGGGGTTTGATGGACATAAGTTGTATGTGTAAACAACTTGATTCCACATGACAAATAAATGTTAGGAGGATAATAGAGACAGAGCTAGATGGCACCTCCAAGGCCCTCTAGGCTAATTCTATTTTACAGATGTGGAAGTTTAGGCATAGGAAAGTCAGGTGACTTGACTTGCAAAATTTATGCAGGGATTCAGAATCAGAGATGGGATGACTAAGCATCTTTAAGTTTTGTCAAATGGAGTCTACTATTTCTCATTGACTTCTCTACCTAGCTTCTGTTTGAACATTTGGTACCAATGACAGTACCTTCTATCTTGAAAGATCCATAGGTTCAGTGGTAGGCAAAGGACAAGTTTGATAATCAACATCTCCTCAGTCTTGCTCCTCTCTGATTAGAGGGCTTTAGGGCAAAGCAATGAATTCTTCCTAAGGTCTCCCTTCAGAGAGGGCTTGGAATTTTCTAGCTAACTCAACTTCCCATAATCTGCTCTGCTTGGTTTAGGCTCTGCTCCCTCTTAATTTCATGTCAAGTGATATAGATTTCTATACCCAAATATTTTTTTTCTTATTCTTCCTTTCCCTTTCCTGTCCTCCTAGGGATAATTATTTCACATAAGAAAATCATGCAAGGAAGACCTTTTACAGTAGAAAGGAAAATGAGTAAATGGACACTTGAATCTTATTCTAATAAGAATTAGCTCAAAAAACAAAGAATTAGCTCAAAAAGGGAATAGTATACAATCTCATTTGGTTATAGAAATCTATATCACTTCACAGGAAAGATGGAGGAGAAGGGCTCAAGAGAAGGAGGGAACTAATAGAAGGGAGGGTGGATTAAAGGAGGCAGTGATCAGAAGCAAAATAGAAATTTGAGGATGGACAGGGTGAAAAAAAGAAAAGAAAACAATTATAAAGAGGGGAGAATAGGAAGGAGGAAAATATACAGCAAGTAATCATAACTATGAATTTAAATAGGATGAATTCAGCTCCAAAAAAAATGTTAGCAGTTAGAGGAATGTATTAGAAACAAGACTCCTACTATATGTTGTATACAAGAAACACTCCTGAGACAGAGAGACATGGAAAAGGTACAAATAAAATTATGAAGCAGAATCCATTATGCTTCAGCTGAGGGAAAAAAAAGATAGAAATCATAATTTCAGACAAAGCAAAAGCAAAAATAGACTATTTTTGGGAGAGGATAAGGAAGGGCAATTGAGGATAAGTGACTTGCCCAAGGTCACACAGCTAGTACGTGTGTCAAGTGCTGATGCCAGATTTGAACTTAGGTTCTCCTGAATTCAGGGTTGGTGCTTTGCTCACTGGACCACCTAGCTCTCCCACCCCACCCCCCAAAAATAGACCAATTGAAAGAGATAAGCAGGGAAACTATATTTTGGCAAATGGTACTACAGACAAATGAATTTACAGGAAGAAATGAACAGTACAGCTACACTAGTGGTACCCTCAAAGTTTCCCTATCAGAGACAGATAAATCTAACCATAAAATAAATAAGAAAGAATTTAAGAAGATGAATTGAATTTAAGAAAAAAATAGATATTATAATCTTCTGGAAAGAATAGAATGGAAATAAAGGATAATACCTTTTTATCTTCTGTACATAGTACCTTCCCCAAGATTGACTAGGTATTAGTCAAATACCTAAAAAACAAAGGAAGAAAAGCAGAGATATTAAGCGCATCTTTTCCAAAAAAGAAACCAATAAAAATTATATTAAGCAAAGGTACAAGGAAATATAGATTAAAAATTAATTGGAGGGAGCCAAGATGGCAGCTGGAAAGCAGGGACTTGTGTGAGCTCCTGCCCAGGTCCCTCCAAACACCTATAAAAATGGCTCTGAACAAATTCTAGAATTGCAGAACCCACAAAATAGCAGAGGGAAACAGGGCTTCAGTACAGGACAGCCTGGATGGTTGCTGGGTACTGCCCAGAGCTGGGAGTGGAGTGGAACAAAGCCCAGTGTGGGCTGCACCCAGACCAACCAGACCAGGAGACAAGCAGAACAGGCCCTAGCACCCTGAATCAGTGAGCTGTGGGAGTTACCAGACGTCTCAATCCACAAACACCACTGAGGGGGACAGAGTGAAAGGAGTTCACGGCACTGCCCTGGGGGTAGCAGAGGAGGTGCAGCTACAGAATTACAGCTGCAGTTGCTTTCAGCCTCAGGCTCACCTGGTATGAGGAATTAAGTGTCAGACCTGAGCTGGAGTGCAGAGCCAGCTTAGAGCTGAGACCAGTCCGTATTGGTGGTTCTTGGGAGAGGAATAGTGCTGGTGTGGCAGAGTTTGCTGCATAGAACTACCTCTGAAAACAACAGTTCAGCCCTTCAAGCTTGGGACAAAATACTCTATGCTCTACAAGCAGTCATATCCCAATGAAAAACTCAAGGGTCAAGTAAGTTGGCTGGCAACATGGCCAGGCAGCCAAAACAGACTAAGATTCAGACTCAGACTTTGGAATTTTCCTTTGGTGACAAAGAAGACCAAAATATACAGCCAGAAGAAGTCAACAAAGTCAAAGAGCCTACATCAAAAGCCTCCAAGACAAACATGAACTGGTCACAGGCCACGGAAGACTCAAAAAGGTTTTGGTAAAGCAAGTTAGAAAAATAGAGGAAAAATTGGGAAGATGAATGAGAGTGATGCAAGAAAACCATGAAAAACAAGTCAATGACTGGCTAAAGGAGACCCCAAAAATACTGAAGAAAATAACACCTTAAAAAATAGAATAATTCAAATGGCAAAAGACCTCCAAAAAATCAATGAGGAGAAGAATGCCTTGAAAGGCAGCATTAGCCAAATGGAAAAGGAGGTCCAAAAGACAACTAAAGAAAATACATTAAAAATTAGATTGGAGCAAGTAGAAGCTAGTGATTTTATGAGAAATCAAGATATTATAAAACAGATCCAAAGGAATGAAAAAATGGAAGACAATGTCAGACATCTCATTGGAAAAGCCACTGGCCTGGAAGATAGATCTAGGGGAGATAATTTAAAAATTATTGGACTACCTGAAAGCTATGATCAAAAAAAGAGACTGGATATCATCTTTCAAGAAATTATCAAGGAGTGCTGGCCTGATATTCTAGAGCCAGAGGGTAAAATAGAAATGGAAAGAATCCACAGATTGTCTCCTGAAAAAGATCCAAAAAAGAAAACTCCTAGGAATATTGTTGTTAAATTCCAGAGCTCCTAGATCAAGGAGAAAATACTGCAAGCAGCCAGAAAGAAACAATTTGAGTATTGAGGCTGTCCATCAGGTAACAGAAAGTCCAGCAGCTTCTACACTAAAGGATCGAAGGACTTGAAATATGATATTCCAGAGGTCAATGGAGCTAGGATTAAAACCAAGAATCACCTACCCAGCAAAACTGAGTATCACGCTCCAAGGTAAAATATGAACTTTCAACAAAATAGAGAACTTTCAAGCTTTCTCAGTGAAAAGAGCAGAGCTGAATAGAAAATTTGACTTTCAAACACAAGAATCAAGAGAAGCATGAAAAGGTAAACAAGAAAGAGAAATCATAAGGGACTTACTAAAGTTGAACTGTTTTGTTTACATTCCTACATGGAAAAATGATGTGTGTAATTCATGAGAACTCAGTATTAGGGTAGCTGAAGGGAACATACATATATAGAGAGACAGAGGGCACCAGGTGAGTTGAATATGAAGGGATGATATTTAAAAAAAATCAAATTAAGGCATGAGAGAGGAATATATTGAGAGAGGGAGAAAGGGAGAGATAGAATGGGGTAAATTATCTTGCATGAAAGTGGCAAGAAAAAGCAGTTCTGTAGGAAGGAAAGAGGAAGCAGGTGAGGGGGAATGAGTGAATCTTGCTCTCATAGGATTTGACCTGAGGAAGAAATGACATACACACTCAATTGCATATATTGCCACACAGGAAAGAAGGAAGAAGGAGATACAAAAGGGAGAATGATAGAAGGGATGGCAGATAGTGGTTGAGGTAATCAAAAGCAAACACTTTTGAAAAGGGACAGGGTCAAGGGAGAAAATTGAATAAAGGGGGATAGGATAGGAAGGAGCAAAATATAGTTAGTTTTTCACAACACGAGTATTGTGGAAGGGTTTTCAATAATGATACACAAGTGGCCTATGTTGAATTGTTTGACATCTTAGGGATGGTGGGTGGGGAGGGAAGAGGGGGCAGAATTTCAAACTCAAAGTTTTAAAAGCAGATGTTCGAAAAAAAGTTTTTGCATGCAACTGGGAAATAAGATATACAGGCAATGGGGCATAGAAATCTATCTTGCCCTACAAGAAAGTAAGGGAAAAGGGGATGGGGGGAGTGGGGTGACAGAAGGGAGGGCTGACTGGGGATTGGGGCAACCAGAATATATGCCATCTTGAAGTGGAGGGAGGGTAGAAATGGGGAGAAAATTTGTAATTCAATCTCCTGTTAAAATCAATGCTGAAAACTAAAAATATTAAATAAATAAATTATTAATGATATTAAAAAATAAAATTATAACTAGTATCTATCTAAACCCATCAACAAGCATTATCTTTAATTGGAATAAGCTAGAGGTCTTCCAATATGATCATTAGTGAAGCAAGGTTTTCCTTCACCTGCATTATTTTTCTATATTGTACTAGAAATTCTAGCTACAACAATAAGAAGAAAAAATAAATTGAAGGAATTAGAATAGCAATGATGAGACAAAACTTTCATTCTTTGCAGATGATATGATGGTATATTTGGGATCCTAGAGTATTAACTAAAATCAGTTGAAACAAAATATCAACAAAGTCGGAAGATCTAAAACAAACCTATATAAAACATAAGCATTTCTATATATTACCAAGAAAAGTCTAGAAGCAGGGGACAGAAAGAAAAATGCCATTTAACATAATAATAGAAAATATAAAATACTTGGGAGTCTCCCTGCCAAGACAAAACCAAGAACTATATGAACACAACTTTATAAAATGCTTTGCACACAACTGAAAGCATATCATTGTGTAAATATTAATTTTTAACAGTTAGGCAAACCCAATATAATAAAACTTTTCATACCTAAGTTAATTTACTTACTCAGTGCTGTACCACTAAAAGTATGAAAAATATTTTCTAGAACTAGAAAAATATAGTAACAGAATTCATCTAGAAGAAGAAAAAGTCACAAATATCAAGGGAATCTGTGAAAAATATGAATCAAGGTAGCCTAATATTTCCAGATCCCAAACTTTATTACAAAGCAGCAATAATCTATACAATCTGATACTGGATAAGAAACAGAATGGTAGATTAGTGGAAGAGATTGGGTACACAATACACAATAGTAAAGTACCATAGGAATCTAATGTTTCTTAAACTCAAATATCCAAGTTTTTGAAATAAAAATTCACTATGCAACAAAATAGCTAGGAAATTGGAAAGCAGTTTGGCAGAAATTGGTATAGAGTAGACACTATATATCTAAATAAGTTCAAAATAAACAAATGATTTAGACATAAATGATAATATCCCAAGCCAATTAGGAGACCATTGAAAATTTTATATGTCAGATCAACGGATAGGGAAAGAATTTATGACCACATAACAGGTAGTGAGTATCACAATATATTAAGTGTTGATTATATCATATTTTAAATGTTCTTACGGAAACAAAACAAATGCAATCAAGATAAGAAGGAAAGTACGAAACTGGTGAGGGGTGGGGGCCATTTACAGCAAGTTTCTCTGATAATGGCTTCATTCCCCAAATATATAGAAAACAGAGTCAAATTTATAAGAACATATCATTTCCTAATTCATAAATGGCCAAAAAGGAAATAGGGAGTTTTCAGAAGAAGAAATCCAAGATATCTATTATCATATGAAAAATGTTCTTAATCAATATTAATTAGAAAAATGCAAATTAAACATTCTCAGGTACCACCTTATACTGATCAGATTAGTTAAATGACAGAAAAGGAAAATGATAAATGTTGGAAGGGATATGGAAAAAAAAAGGGACACTAATTTAGTGTTGCTGGAGTTGTGAACTGACCCAAACATTTTGGAGAGCAATTGAGAATGATGCCCAAAGTGCTATCATAGTGTGTATACCCTTTGACATAGAAATATCACTACTATTTGTGTCCCAAAGAGATCAAAAGAAAAGGACCCATATGCATAAAATATTTGTAGGAGCACTTTTAGTGATAGCAAAGAATTGGAAATTAAGAGAATGCTCATCAATTGGAGAATAACTGAACAAGTTGTGGTATGTTATTGTGATTGAATATTATTGTGCTGTACCAAAAAGAAATGATGAGAAGGATAGTTTCAGAAAAAAAAATCCTGGGAGGACTTATTTGAATTGATGTAAAGTGAAGTGAGCACAACCAGGAGAAAACTATGCATAGTAATAGCGATGTTGTTTGATGATCAACTGTGAATGGCTTGGCTATTCTCAGTAATACAATGATCCAAGACAATTCTAAAGGACTTATGATGAAAAAGGCTATCTTCCTTCAGAGGAAGAACTGATGAAGTATGAATGCATATTGAAGCATATTTTTTTTTACTTTATTGTTTTTGTGTTGTCATTTGCAAGATGACTTTCATGGAATTGTATTTTGCATAATTTCACATGTGTAATGGATATTAAATTTCTTGCTTTCATAATGGGTTAGGGAGGTGTGTGTGTGAGAGAGAGAATTTAGAACTCATTTTTAAAAACAATAAATGTTGTAAATAACAAATATTTTTTAAAAAATTCAAATGTCCAGCCCCACTGTTTTCTTTATGATGAGATAGATAAAAGGAGACAGTCTGTGACCACCACCTCCTTTAACTGAATTATTATTAATTTTTTTCAATTTACTTAATTGATTATATTCACCCCTAGTAAAATATAAGTTCCTTGAGGGCAAGTACTATTTCACTTTTGTATTTATATACCCAGCACCTCACATAGTACTCAACAGCAATATAGTATGTGCTTAATAAATCCTTATTTAATTAGATTTAAATATATTATTAATAAATAGAACATTAAATACAGAAATCCCTCCTTTGCTGATTTAGGTACTGTTTTTGCACAGCTTAAAAGGAAATAAATCAGGAACTAGTTGAAGAGTATGCTTTAGTGACTACACAAATGCAAGGAAATTAGTAGTCTGGATGTTGACTTAAAAAACCCTGGGTGGTCTGGCATAGAAACTTAACAACAGTCAGAAATCCAGATGCCACCTTGAAAGAGAAAACACAGGGCAGATGGTGAGCAGCTAAGATCTCTGTGATAGCATGACTATGGGAAAGAGATAAACAAATTCTGATCTAAACCAATTATCTCCTGTGTAGGTGACAATGAAAAACTTGAAAACATGGAGAGAATGAAAAAAAGTCAAAGCAACCAGAAGGAAATCATTTGACAATGATCTCTAATAAGATTGGGATGGAATAAATCTTCTAAGGCCTTCCACATTATCCCCAAGAGAGAGAAGCACAGACATCTTCGAGGATTTCCTCACTTCTAAACAGTCAAAGGACTACTTATCACACCAATGGATGACTATCTCCAACTCCAATTTCATCAAGGAGATCTGTTTTTTAGGTTTGATCAAAGAAGGAAAAATTTAAATCGGGATAGGATTATAGATTCCCATATTTCTTGTTTTCTTACTAACAAAAATACTTATCCATGCATTCATGCATTCGTTTGACAAACATTGATCCCAAAGCTCTATATTTGGGATTGTGAAGGATACAAATACCACAGTGCATGTGTATGTGTGTGTGCGTGTGTATGTGTGTGTGTGTGTGTGTGTGTGTGTGTGTGTGTGTGTGTGTGCCCTTGAAGATTCAATCTTGTAGCAGATAAAACACATAGAAAAATAAACGTCTTACAAGGGAGAGTGTGGAGGATATACAAGACAAGTACAAATAATGTAATGTGATGTGATAGAGATACCCCTGTTGACTCTGAGGATCAAGGAAGGCTTAGCTGCAGAGGTAGCAGTTAGCAGAGAGCTCAGATAATGAAGAAGATTTTATAGATACAAGAATAGGAACAGAATATTTCAGGAGTTAACTCATGGCATTGTCATCAGCAATCATTTATTAAGTACCTATTATGTACCAAAAACTATAAAAATTACATAGTATAATCAATACATCAAATAAACACTTGTTAGGCTACTACTATGTGCCAGGCACTGTGCTAAATGCTGGAGATATAATTAATAAAAATAAAAATAGTTAACATTTATACAGCACTTGAAGGTTTGCAAAGCACTTTACAATTCTTATGTCATTTGGTATTCCCAATAATCCAGTTAGATCAGTGCTATTTTTATTCCCCTTTTACACATGCGAAGCAAGAGTCTGAGAGTTCCAGTAACTTAGCCAGTGTCACAACAGTACTAAAGACCTGAAGATTTAGACTCACATCTTCCTGACACGAAATCTAATGCTCTGTCCAATGTACTGCCTACCTGCCTCTTTTTCAGAGAATGACAAGTTTAGCTGAAATATTAGAGATTAGGTTGGAAACATAGGTTAGGGGAAAGTCTTGGAGGACCTTAACCATCAGGCTAAGCAATCCATTAACTTGGAAGACAATTGAGAGCCATTGCAGACTTTATATGAGTGCATAATGCATGAAGAAAATTATTCTGTAAACAGTATGTAACATATATAGGAGGCAAAGAGATTGGAGTGTGTTACATGAGTCAGTATGCTACTCAAATTCCAATCCATTCAATTAAAGAGACAAGAAGTAATGAGGGCCTGGACTGATGTGAGTATAATGGGTTTAGGGATACTATCTGGAGATTGACACTAATTTTTTTTTTAACAAATCAGTCATTCTTCCCCTGAGATATTATGAATAGCCTTGTTTAACCATCTAAAGGAAAGGCCTACTTCCTATCAGAAGTATTTTATGATTTGGTTAGTTTTGCTAAATTGTGATTTTTGTCCCTTAATGTTTTATTACTTGTTTTATTAGATGATTGTGTAGAGCAGGGCTTCTTAAACTTTTTCCACACATGACCTTCAGCACTTCTTAAACAGTTTAAGCAGCACTGTGTTAGGGCAGGTGGAGAGAATAAATATATTTGGAAATATAACTGATATAAAAAAGGTATAAACAAAATTTTGGAAAGAAAAAAAACATCAATAATTTTTTTCCTAAATGCAAAGAGATAGATAAACACACAAATAAATAGTTTTTTTTTAAAAAAAAGATTGTCCTTTTTTTTAGGAAGAACACTAAGTTCCCATCAGAAATTGTCAAGTTCTCCTATCTCTTTTGCTTCAGTAATATGATTTTCAAATTCTCTGAGCAAACCTTGAATTGGGGGAAGAAATTCCATCTCTAAAAAGAAACAGCTCTTTAAAGTGATCTCTTTCTCTTATAGTTTTCCTAGAGTAGTTTTTTTTGGATTTATCCTTTACTATATTACATTCTACATTGTAATATAAGTTTTTATAGTAAGAGTATTTATTATACATATTTATAGTTTACCAGGAAATGGACTATGCATTCCTTCATGGAAAGGAGTATCATTTTTTTTAATCTTTGGATCTTCTGCACCTGACATTACATCATACTCTTTGAAAGTGTTTAATAATTACCTTTTGAATTAATACATTAACAAGTTATATCAATATGAATTCATGTATTCATTAAACAAATCAAGTTTCTATCTAATTATTTCCACAGAGTAAATAAATTGATGTTTCCATGTCTGTCTAAATTAATCTGACACTGGCATAGCAGGAAAGAAATTAGGAAAGTTAATTTTTATGCATCAAGCTTGTTTGGTTAGTTACTTGTTCAGTTTACGATTTTGTCAAGTTGGTATTTATATATGTATATATATATCTTATTGCAAACTTCGGTAAGTCAACTACAAGACCTTCTAGAACATAAATTGAAGAAAATGTCATGGCTCAGAATCAACCAAATCTTTCACTTTCTCCCTGCTCAAGTTTGATCACAATTTATCATTATTCACTTTTTAAACTAGTGTTTTGTCAGTTTGATCTCCTTACTTACTTCACTCTGCATTTTAAAAGTGTTTTTAAAGGTTTTGTTTAAAAGTCTTTCCATGTTTCTCTGAATTACTCAAATTTGTTATTTCTTAGAATTTAACAATATTCAAGTATCCTGGTTTGTTCTGCTATTTTCTAATTCATGGGCACCCACTGTACTTCTAACTCTTTTCTCAAACAAAAACAAAAATTCTGCTCTTTTTGTGCACTCTTAGAAGGGGAATCTCTTAGTAGAGGGCATGAACATTTATTCCTTTAATATTTGGGATCAGTGAGGTTAAATCTTTTGTTGTAATTACACAGCTAATCAGTGTTAGAAGTGATCACTTGAAATTAGGTTGGGAACAAACAGGTTAAAAATATAGTGTTTTTTTTTACCATGAATTTAAATCACATTTTGTTTTTATCATTTCAAAATTGTCTTCAGGGGAAAAAACATCTTGTCTGGATTTTTTTTTTACTTTTGTCCAAAGGAACAGAAAAGTGCGTGTGGAATTGGGAGGCACATTAATGTAATAAAAGAACCTTGATATTCAGTAATTTAAGAAAAGATTAAAATACAAACAACTAATAGGTGATGCCAACATAAACAGACAAGTATTCCGAGTGCATTTGCTGTTGCAACAACTGAATAAGAGTTGTAAAATATCGAAGTAACAGTTAAAATGCAGTGGCATTTCTATATAAGCTCTTTCATTTACAATGCAATGTTGAATATCCAATGATGATTCCCAAGCTCCAGCCCAAGTAAGACCTATGAGCCCTTGTTCAACATACTCCATTCCTGCTCTAGATCAACACAGAGTAGTTTTGACTTGGAGAACAACATGTGGAGCCTGTACAAGTAACAAATAGTTTAGTGAGGGATATTAATCAGATGAATTTTTTTAAATGTTTGCTTCTGGCCTTAAAATCTTTGGTCTGGAACAAATGGTATTGGAAATCACCCAATCTGGAGTACTGTGAAATGATAAAGGGTTTGTATCTGGGCAACTGAAAAACTCACATCTCTTTGTGCATCCATCATGTAAAGAGAAGTGTATATTTAGTTTCTGTCAATCTTATAGTTATTGATAGCTTGCCCTTTCAAATGTGAACATTACATAGGGGTAAAAATGTTCCTTAAACATTTTATGTGAGGTCTAAACCTTTAACAATTCACATTTTGTTCTTATTACTATCAATGTTACCATCACCAGGATAATTCCTTTGTTCTGCAAATCTGGATTTGAAACTATAATTCTTAACTCCAAATACAGTCTATAACACTACTGTGCCTCACTACTTGGGCATGCTATACCACTTTTTCAGGGATATAAACTAAATAAAGAGTACTTATATTTAATAGTAATAATAGACATTTATATAGTGTACTCAGATTTGCAAAGTTTCTTACGTAGATTGTATATTTTGGTTCTTATAACAACTTTGTGAAATAAATACTTAAGGTACTATTATCCCTCTTTTACCAATGATCAAACAGTTTTCAATGAGGTTAAGTTCTTTCCAATGTCAGAGGTGGTACTTGAACTTGGGCTTGAAACAAACAATTGAAGAAGTTTGTGTTCATATTACTATGAACTCAGATGACATTTTGATTTTATTCTTTCAAAATGTCTTCAGACTAAACACCTACTCTCATGATCCTTCTGAATTTTCTGCAATGAAATAAGAAGGGGGGGGGGAGGGCACATTTTTAATGTCAAAGGAACATAGAGATTCAGTGATTTAAGAAGGAAGTTTCTATAGCAACACATTAAGAGAGATGAGTTAGCTTTCCCAATGCAAAGCAAAGAAAACATATAGTGTAGCATATAATTGAATGAAATCTAAACTTAGAAATGACAGCTGAGGGCTGGGCTTGGTGGGTTTTCTGAACTCAGCTACTGGTGGCTAATATACATGCCAGTCTGGAATGGATATTTTAATTCATTTGTTGTTGCATTTCATATTATTCAAATTCTAACAGCAGGAAGCAGCCGTGTATACAATATCTTTCAGAGAGACTAGGGCTTCCATGAGTGAAGAAATTAAGAAAGTGGGGTAGTTCGCTGCCCCACTTCTCCCACTGGCATTTTGGAAGTAATAGAATGATGAATTATTGTCAGTTTTTCTAAAGACTTAGTGAAAGTAAGGAAGTATAGGGTGTAGGGAAATAAGTCCCATTTAAAGAAGGGTTTTACATAATGTTAGAGAGGTACAATTGATGTTCTGTGGGAGATGTAAGAGGATCAAAATTATATTTGACTAGTGATATCATAGAAGGGGTGTTGAGAGAGGTAGAATTTCAGACAGGCCTTAACGGATATATGGAATTTTGAAAGTTGGTAATGGATGAAGAGGTACACACATAGAAGAGGAGCTAGCACAAGCAAAGATACACAGAAAGGAAAATGCATTTCTCAGTATATTAGTTGTCTAATATCATGAAAATTTTGAGGGCTTGACATGGAATAGTCAATGATGAGGCTAGCACTATAATTTGGTGACAAAATAATGGATGCTTTTACTTGATATGACATTAATCTTTCAATGATGAAAAATGACTGGAAATATCTAGAAAATGTAGCTTGAATTTAACAGTTATATAACAGATGTTTTGTGTTTTCAGTGTATGTACATTTATAATTTCTAGCAATTTCGAAGAAAGATTTTTGAGATTTCACAGCAAATATATTTGACTATTACTGCCACATATTCTTAATCAACACTTGTGTAGAGAGGTTAAAATAGTGGGTGGAATATGTTCCTATTAGCATTTGTCCAAGAATGTTAATAATACCTCTTCATTTTCTTATGTTGACAAAGGTGTGTTCAATTTTCTTGCCAACATATTTTAAATTTTTTAAGAAGTGGTTCAGAGAAGCAGATGGCTCATTTTGACATTTGTTTCTAACCAGATTAAGAAATCTTTATTCACAAGAAGATGTCTCATGAAGCAAAGCAAATTTACAAGGACATTCTTTGCTCTCTAACAGTGGGCACCAATGGTACCATCATCTATCTCCCAGAACACCTACTGTAGTACATTGAATTAAATGTTTAGAATGACTAATGCCAGTCAGTCAGGGGAACACCTAACACATGGTTTCTACACAGTCAATTAATCCTCAAGTAGTCTCACAACATGAGTGTTTCTTTTAAGATAAAGTTCATGTAAGAACAATGCTGTGCTAGATTTCTACCTTTAGATTATATTTTAGTAGTTTTTAGGCATGTCCTACTATCCCTAAAGAAAAAATGCCTTAAGGTAATAGGAGATTATTCTCTGTCAAAAAGAGATTGAATATAATGAATTATTTATGTTCACTTATTATGCTCATTTCCTTAACGTGTCTAAACAGAAAACAAATGTGACCATCTTCTAAAACTCAATAACTTCAATATCTATTTTTATATTTGTGGAAATTAGTGATATCATCTTATAGTACTAGACAAGGTCATTGGGCTTATTGCTAGAAGACTGATCAGTGACTAGTACATGGCCTTAAGTAAATCACTTTGTGATTTACCTTGGTTGCTTTACCTATGAAAGATTAAACTATCCCTAAATGATGAGGGGACCAATTTTTTGTCATTTTTAGACTTTTAAGCAAAAGCTTTTCTCATTTCTCTGTTTTTGTTTGCAATTTATCTATTTTCCCCCAAATTTTAATATCTCCTCTTCTTTCTTTATTTGGTATTTTATTTTTCCCCAGTTATATGTAAAAACAATTTTTAACATTCATTTTTAAAACTTTTCATTCCAATTCTCTCCTTTTCTCCCTCCACACATTCCCTCTTTGAGAAGGCAAGCAATTCAACGTAGCTTACAACGTGTAGTCATGCAAAACATACCCATAATAGTCATGTTGTGAAAGAAAACATAGACAAGAAAAAAAAGAAAAAAATGTTTAAAAAGCATGTTTCAATCTATATTCAAACGCCATCAGTCATTTCTCTGGGAATGAATAACATTTCTCATCGTAAGTCCTCTCAGAGTTGAGGGCAGAACCAAGATGACAGCTGGAAAACATGGACTTGCCTAGGCTCTCCCCCAGGTCCCTCCAAACACCTATAAAAATGGCTCTGAACAAATTCTATAACTGCAGAACCTACAAAATAACAGAGGGAAGCAGGGCTCCAGGCCAGGACAGCCTGGATGGTTGCTGGGTAAGGTCTACCACATGGAACTGGGAGTGGAGCTGAGCAGAGCCCACTGTGGGCTGTGCCCAGACCAACCAGACCAGTAGCCCAGTGGAACAGGCCACAGTGCCCTGAATCAGTGAACTGTGGCAGTTACCAAACTTCTCAACCCACAAACGCCAAAGAAAACAGAGAAGGTTAGTGGGAAAAAACTGCTGGGACAGAGTGAAAGAAAGTTGGCAGTCAGCCTCTGTCCTGCGGGTGGCAAAGGTGGTGTAGCTCTGAAGCTGCTTCTAGAGCTACAGCTGCAGTTGCCTCCAGCCCTGGGCCCACCTGGTGGGAGGAATGAAGTGGCGGATCAGAGTGGGAGTGCAGAGCCTGCTTGGATTTGAGTCTCGGTCAGGGTTGGTGGTTCTTGAGGAAGGAGGAAGGCTGGTGTGGTGTAGCTTGCTGCATAGAAGAAGCCCTGAAAATAGCAGCAGAACTCCTCAAACTTGTGACAAAGTACTCTCTAATCTAGAAGCAGTCATATCCTGATGAAGAGCTCAAGGGTCAAGTAGTTGGCTGGGAACATGAACAGGCAGAGACGGTGGACTCAGATTCAGACTCAGACTTTGGAATCTTTTTTTGATGACAAAGAAGACCAAAATATACAGCCAGAAGAAGTCAACAAAGTCAAAGAGCCTACATCAAAAGCCTCCAAAAAACATGAACTTGTCTCAGGCCATGGAAGAGCTCAAAAAGGATTTGTAAAAACAAGTTAGAGAAATAGAGGAAAAATTGGGAAGAGAAATGAGAGTGATGAAAGAAAACCATGAAAAACATGTCAAGGACTGGCTAAAGGAGACCCAAAAATACTGAAGAAAATAACACTTTAAAAATAGAATAACTCAAATGGTGAAAGACCTCCAAAAAGCCAATGAGGAGAAGAATTCCTTGAAATTCTACTATAGTAGTATAGTAGTATGATAGTAGTATGATAGTAGATGATAGTAGATTGAAGATTCCTTGGCAGTATTAGCCAAATGGAAAAGAAGGTCCAGAAGACCACTGAAGAAAATACTACCTTAAAAATGAGATTGGAGCAAGTGGAAGCAAGCGACTTTATGAGAATTCAAGATATTATAAAACAGAGCCAAAGGAATGAAAAAAAAATGGAAGACAATGTGAAATATCTCATTGGAAAAACCACTGATCTGGAAAATAGATCCAGAAGAGATAATCTAAAAATTATTGGACTAGCTGAAAGCCATGATTAAAAAAGAGCCTAGATAACATCTTTCAAGAAATTATCAAGGAACACTGCCCTGTTGTTCTAGAGGGTAAACTAGAAATTGAAAGAATCCATAGATTGCCTCCTGAAAAAATCCCAAAAAGAAAACTCCTAGGAATATTGTCGCCAAATTCCAGAGCTACCAGATCAAGGAGAAAATACTGCAAGCAGCCAGAAAGAAACAATTTGAGTTTTGTGGAAACACAATCAGCATAAGACAAGATCTAGCAGGTTCTACATTAAGGGACTGAAGGGCTTGGAATATGATATTCTGGAGGTCAATGGAGCTAGGATTGAAACCAAGAATCACCCAGCCAGAAAAACTACTCCAAGGCAAAATATGGATTTTTCAATAAAATAGAGGACTTTTGGAAAGGATGTGGGGAAATTGGAACATTGTTGCATTGCTGGTGGAGTTGTGAGCTGATCCAGCCATTTTGGAGAGCAGTTTGGAACTATGCCCAAAGGGCTATAGAAATGTTCATACCCTTTGACCCAGCAATACCACTTCTAGGGTTGTATCCCAAAGAAATCACACAAGGGGGAAAAGGACCCATATGTACAAAAATATTTATAGCAGCTCTTTTTGTGGTAGCTAAGAATTGGAAATCAAAGGGATGCCCATCAATTGAGGAATGGCTGAACAAGCTGTGGTATATGAAGGTGATGGAATACTATTGTGCCATAAGAAATGAGGATGATGCAGACTTCATAACAACCTGGAAAAACCTACACGACATAATGCTGAGTGAGCGGAGCAGAGCCAGGAGAACATTGTGCACAGCCACAGATATATGGATTCCGTGAGGACCAACCCTGACATACTGTGCTCTTCTCAGCAACCTAAGGGGCAAGGACAACTCCAGGGGACTCACGATGGAGAATGCTATCTTCATCCAGAGAAAGAACTGCAAAGTTTGAATACAGGTCGAAGCACACTACATGCTCGCCTTTTTTGCTTCTTTTTTTGTTTTTGTTTTTGGGGTTTTTTTTGGTTCTGTTTCTTCTTTCTCATGATTCATTCCATTGGTGAAAATTCTTCTCCACGACTTGACTAGTGCATAAATTAATTCAATGCGAAGTTATACATGACAGTTATATGAGATTCCATGCCGTCTTGGGGAGGGAGGGGGAAGGGAGGGGAGAAAAACTGGAACTCAAAACCATGTAGAACCATGTGTGGTAAACTAAAAATAAATAAAGAAATTAAAAAAAATAGAGGACTTTTAAGCTTTCTCAGTGAAAAGACCAGAGGTGAATAGAAAATTTGACTTTCAAACACAAGAATCAAGAGAAGCATGAAAAGGTAAACAAGAAAGAGAAATTATAAGGGACTAACTAAACTTGAGCTGTTTTCTTTACATTCCTATATAGAAAGATGATGTGTGTTATTCATGAGGCCTCAGTATTACAGTAGCTGAAGGATATATATATATATATATATATATATATATATACACATATACATACATATATATATATATATATATATATATATATATATATACATAGAGAGAGACAGACAGACAGACAGACAGAGAAGGCACAGGGTGAGTTCAATATGGAGAGATGATATCTAAAAAAATAAAACCAAATTAAGTGATGAGAGAGGAATATATTCAGAGAGGGATAAAGGGAGGGATAGAATGGAATAAATTTTGTCACATAAAAGTGGCAAGATAAAGCAGTTCTGTAGGAAGGGAAGAGGGGGCAGGTGAGGGAGAATGAGTGAATCTTGCTGTCATCGGATTTGACTTGAGGAGGGAATAACATACACACTCAATTGCATATCTTACCCCACAGGAAAGAAGGAGGAAGGAGGTAAAAAAGGGGGGATGATAGAAGGGAGGGCAGATAGGGGGATGAGGTAATCAAAAGCAAACACTTTCCAAAAGGGACCCAGTCAAGGGAGAAAATTGAATAAACGGGGACAGGATTGGAGGCTGCAAAATATAGTTAATCTTTCACAACATGAATATTGTGGAAGAGTTTTGCATAATGATACATGTGTGGCCTATGTTGAGTTGCTGGCCTTCTTAGGGAGGGTGGGTTGGGAGGGAAGAGGGGGTCAAATTTGGAACTCAAAGTTTTAAAAAACTGATGTTCAAAAAAAAGTTGTTTTTGCATGCAACTGGGAAATAAGATATGGAGGCAATGGGGCAGAGAAATCTATCTTGCACTACAAGAAAGTAAGGGAAAAGGGGATGGGGGAGTGGGGTGACAGAAAGGAGGGCTGAGTGGGGAATGGGTCAATCAGAATATATGCTAACTTCGAGTGGGGGAGGGGAGAAATGGGGAGAAAATTTGTAATTCAAAACCTTATGGAAATCAATGCAGAAAACTAAAAATGTTAAACAAATAATAAAATTTTAAAAAATAAGTCCTTCAGAGTTGTCTTAGATTGTTGTGTTGTTGAGAAAAGCTAAATCATTCTTAGCTCCTCATCTTAGAGTATTGCTGTTACTTTGTACACAGTACATTTCAGTTTGCATTAATCCATGCAAGTCTTTCCAGTTTTCTGTAAGAGCATCCTGCTCATCATTTCTCATAATACAATAATAGCATTCCATCATAATCATATACCACAACTTGGTAAGCCATTCCCCAAGTGATGGACATTCCCTCATCTTCCTATTCTTTACCCCCAGAAAAGAGCTTCTATGAATATCCTTGTACATATGGATCCTTTTAGTTTAGGTTTTTTTTTTAAATCTTTTGGGATACAGATATAATAGTGGTATTTCTAGGTCAAAGGGCATGCATGGTTCTATAGTCCTTTCGGTATAGTGACAAATTGCTCTGCAGAATGGTTAAATCAGTTCACAACTCCTCCTAAAATGCATTGAATTCTCATTTTTCCCACATCCCCTTCAACATTTGTTATTTGAGTATTCTGTCCTTTTAACCAATATAATATGTAGAATTGTTTTAATGTGCATTTCTCCAATTAATAGTGAGTTAGATTATTTTTATATGGCTATATATAGCTTTAATTTGTTCCCTTGAAAACTCCCTGTTCATATCTTTTGACCATTTATCAATTGAGGAATGATGTATATTCTTATAAATTTGAATCAGTTTTCTAAATGATTGAGACATGAGACCTTTATCAGAGATATTTGCTTTAAATTTTTTGTGTTTTTTTATTTCTAACTGTATTTACCTCCATCCTATTCCCCCATTTATTCCATTTCCTCTCCCCTTTAACCTTGTCCCTCCTCAAAATTCCTTTGCTTCTTACTCCTTCTCCCCCAATCTGTCCTCTTTTCTATTGCCCCCAACCTTCTCTTATCCCTTTCCCCTACTTCTTTCCTGTAGGGTAAGCAAGATAGATTTCTATTCCCAATTGAGTATGCATGTTCTTCCTTCTTAGAGCCAATTATGATGAAGATAAGGTTCAATCATTTCCCCTCTCCTTTTCCCTCTTCCCCTCCACTGAAAAAAGTTGTTTCTTGGCTCTTTCATGTGAGATAATTTTCTCCATTCTAACTCACTTTCTGTTTCTCCTAGCATGTGCCTCTCTCATCAATTAATTTTATTATTTAGATATCATTCATTCATATTCAACTCACCTGTGTGCTCTCTGACTATATATTATTCCTTTCAACTGCCTTAATAATGAGAAAGGTCTTATGAGCTACAAATATCATCTTCCCATGCAGGAATGTAAATAGATTAAACTTTTTAAGTTCCTTATGATTCTTCTTTCCTGTTTACCTTTTTTTATGTTTCTCTTGAGTCTTGTATTTGAAAGTCAAATTTTCTATTCAGCTCTGGTCTTTTCATCAGGAATTCATAAAAGTTCTCTATCTCAGTAAATGCCTATTTTCCCCCTCAAGGATTATACTCAGTTTTGGTGGGTTGGTGGTTCTTGGTTGTAATCCTAGCTCCTTTGACCTCTGGAATATCATATTCCAAACCTTGCAATCCTTTAATGTAGAAGCTGCTAAAACTTTTGTTATTCTGACTGTGACTCCACCACAGATGAGATGTTTCTTTCTGTCTACTTGTAATATTTATTCCTTAACATCGGAACTCTGGAATTAGGTTGTAATATTCCTGGGAGTTTTCATTTTGGGATCTGTCAGGAGGTGATTGATGCATTCTTCCAATGTCTATTTTGCCCTCTGGTTCCAGAATATCTAGGCACTGGAATTTTCCTTGATAATTTCTTGAAAAAATCATGTCTAGGCTCTTCTATTTGATCATGGCTTTCAGGTAACCCAATAACTTTTAAATATCTCTCTTGGATGTATTTTCTAGTTCAGTTGTTTTTCCAATGAGATATTTCACATTGTCTTCTATTTTTTTTAATTCTTCTGGTGTTGCATTGTTTCTTAGTTTCTTATAAAGTTATTTGCTTCCATTTGCTATGTTCTAATTTTTAAGAATTATTTTCTTCAGTGAGCTTTTCTATCTCCTTTTCCATTTGCTCACTTTTGTTTTTAAAAGCATTCTTCTCCTCATTGGCTTTTTGGACTCCTTTTATCATTTAGCCTATTCTTTTTTAAGGGATTATTATCTTCATGATTTTTTATGTCTCCCTTACCAAGCTTTTGACTCATTTTTCATGAGTTTCTTGCATCACTATCACTTCTCTTCCAATTTTTTTCTCTCAATCTCTTACTTGATTTTCAAAATCTTTTTTGAGTTCTTTCATGGTCTGAGACCAGTTCATATTTTTCATCGAGCCTTTCGATATAGGAGTTTGAACTTTTTTGGCTTCTTCTGAGTGTGTCTTTTTATCTTCCTTCTCATCATAGTAACTTTTAATAGATTTTTTTTTCCATTCTTTGCTCATTTTCCCTACTTATTAGTTGACTTTTGAGTCTTCATTAAAGTAGGTCTCTGCTTCCAGGGTGGAGGATGCACTGTCCCAAACTTCAATGGTTTTGTGTAGGTGTATTCTGAGATACTTCTGAGACCTGTAAGTTTTCAGTTCTTCCAAGGCACTATGATCTAAGAAGAGGTGTTTACTACTCTCTTGGCCTGTGCTCTGGTCTTTGAGCCACCACGCATATTCTTTTCTGTCTTGAAACTATGAAGAAAGTACCCCCTCTACTGTTGCCACAAGCTTTGCTATGCTTGTCCTCTTGCTCACCCTGGGACTGACACTCAGGACCATGACCCAGATCTGAGTACGGGCAAAACAACAAAGTCATGCCTCAGTGCTAGCAGAAAAAGCCCTGTAATCTCCTTCTGATTAGTTGTTCAACCTTCTTACTGTCTGTGGGCTGAGAGTTCCAGAAGCAGCCATTGCCACTGCTATTTCTTTGACTAACAAAGTCTGCTCCTGGTTTTCTGGGGATGAGTCTGTGCTGTTGTGGCCTATGCTGACACTCCACTCTCACCCATATCTGATGCACCTTTCCTGACTACCTTATAAGTTGTCTTTGGCATTTGTGGACTGAGAGATCTGGAAATTGGCGCTGCTGCCAGTCGAGTTACCTTGAGGCCTGCTCTGTGTTTGCTGGTGCCAGGTCTCTGTGTACAAACCCTGTGCTGGATTGTACTCCTCTATCACTCTGGTGCAACAAACCTTTCCTGCTGACCTTCCAAGTTGTCTTGGGCTGGAAATTTGTTTCGCTCTGTCTTTTTGTGGGTTCTGCTTCTCTAGAATTTGTTTAGAGTCATTTTAAAAGATATTTATAGAGATTTTAAGGAGAGCTCAGGCAAATTAATGCCTTTACTCTACCATCATGGCTCTGCCTCTCTGAAAGATTGTTTTAAGGAAGTAGTTTCCAGCCTCTTCTCTATTCCTCTAAAAATAAAAATGAAATAAAACTCCTTTTACTGCTATGGCCTCTAAAAACATTTTGGACTGAAACAGCATATAACTGGCTTTGAGATAATGAAAGCAAATGCTGATTTCTTTGACTCTTATACTTTTTTATAATATTTTTAATATCCTGTAGGCCATGTTGTCATATAAGCTGTCAGATGTTATATGGACCTATTGAAAAGAACTCCCTGTTTAAGGAATTGGAAATATATCCTGGACAAGGATCTTAAACATACAGAGGGTCAAGTTACCCCGCTTATATTTGTTTTCCTGATAAAACCTTTTTTAAATCTTTTATTTTTTTATTTTTCCCCTAATTACATGTAAAAACAATTTTTATATTCATTTTTTTAAAAAATGATGTTTCAAATTCTCTCCCTCCCTCCCTCTGTGACCCCCTCATTGAGAAACCAATTTGATATAGGTTATACATATGCAGTCATGCAAAACACATTTCCATATTAGTCATGTTTGAAAGAAAACACAGACCAAAAGCAGACAAACAAGACAAATAAAGTTAACAAAAGTTTGTTATAATCTTCATTCAGACTTCATTAATTCTTTCTCTGGAGATAGGTGGTATTTTTTTCATCATAAGTTATTTGGATTTATCTTGGATAATTGTATTGCTTAGAATAGCTATGTTATTCACCGTTGACAATCATACCATATTGCTATTACTGTGTTCTCCTCGTTCTGCTCACTACACTTTGCATTAGTTCATGTAAGTCTTTACAGGTTTTTCTGAGACTATACCGATCATCATTTTTTATAACACAAGAGTACTCCATCACAATCATATCCCATAGTTTGTTTAGCCATTCCCAAATTCGTAGGCATTCCCACAATTTCCAATTCTTTGACACCATGAAAAGAGCTGCTACAAATATTTTCACACATATAGGTTATTTAGGGTATTTTTTAATCTCTTTGGGATATGATCCTATTAGTGGTAGTGCTGTGTCAGTGAGTATGTATGGTTTTATAGACCTTTGGGCAAAATTCCAAATTACTGTCTAGATTGGTTGAATCAGGTCACAACTCTACCAGCAGTACATTGGTGTCTCAATTTTCCCACATCCCAAGCAACATTTGCCATTTTCCTTTTCTATCATATTAGCCAATATGATTGATATATCTTGGTACCTTAAAGCTTATTTGTATTTTTCTAATCAATACTAATATAGATCATTTTTTTTCCATATGACTAGATATAGCTTTGATTACTTTGTCTGAAAACTGCCTGTTCATATCCTTTGACCATTTATGATTTGGGAAATGGCTCTTTATTCAGAAATTTTGATCAGTTTTCTATATATTTGAGAAATGAGGCTTTTATCAAAGAAACTTGCTATATTTTTTCATAATTATGGTTACTGTTAGTAGCTATGATTACTATTATTCATCTTATTTTTCCTCTGTTCATTCTACTCTCTCTCCTTTTACCCTGTCCATCCTCAAACATATTTTCTTCTGAGTACCATCTCCTTCAATTCACTGAGAGATCTGGAAACTGGCACTTCAATTCACTCTCCCTACTATCAGCACCTTCCCTCTTCCATCCTCTTCTACTTTCCTGTAGGGTAAGACAGATTTCTATAGCCAACTAAATGTGTATCTTCCTCTTTGAGCCAATTCTGATGAGAATAAAGTTCAGGAACTATTCTCTACTTCCCACATCTTTACCTCAATTATAAATGATCTTTGGTGCGTCTTTTATGTGTGATAATGTACCCCATTCTACCTCTCCCTTTCCCTTTATTCCAGTGCATTCCTCCTTCTCACCCCTTAATTTCATTTTTTGGGATAATTATCTCATCATATTCAATTCACACTCAATCTTTCTGTCTATGTATATTCCTTCTAACTGTCCTAATAATTTGAAGGTTCTTAGGAATTACAAGTATCATCTTCCCGTGTAGTAATATAAACAGTTTAACTTACTGAATCCTTTATGACTTCTTTTTCCTATTTCCATTTTTATGCTTCTCCTGAATCTTGTATTTGGAAGAAAACTATTTAGGTCTGGTGTTTTCATCTGAATTGTTGAAAGCCCTCTATTTCATTGAATACACATTCTTCCCCTCAAGGATTATACTCAGTTTTGCTGGGTAGATGATTATTGGTTGCAACCCTAGCTCCTTTGCCTTCCAGAATATCATATTCCAAGACCTCCAATCCTTTAAAGTAGAAGCTGCTAAATCTTGTGGTATTTTGACTGTGGCACCACAATACTTGAATTGTTTCTTTCTGGCTATTTGTAATATTTTCTCCTTCACCTGGAAGCTCTGGGATTTAGCTATAATATTCCTGTGAGTTTTCATTTTGGGATCTCTTTCACGATATAATTGGTGGATTCTTTCCATTTCTATTGCACTCTCTGGTACTAATATACTAATAAGGGTAGTTTTCCTTGATAATTTCTTTAAAAATGACATCTAGACTCTTTTTTATATTTGCTCTTCTGTAATCCAATATTCTTAAATTATCTATTTTCTTTCTCTTTACCATGCCACAGAAAAAGAATAGGATTCAGCAGTCATCTGCCACAGGTTGCCCTTGGAGTTGGCACATTCAAGTTACAAAAAGCTAGCATCACTCCATCATTCTTCCTAGATATTAGGTGGGTATGTTTGGATCTTTGTATAGAACACTTGTTCTATAGTGGTCATAGCGATTTAATAGAAATGAAGTATCAAGAGCAGAACCAAGATGGTTCTATTTTCCAAGTCAGTTGTTTTTCCGATGAGATGCTTCCCATTTTCTTCTCTTTTTTATTCTTTTGATTGCTTCATGAAGTCTCATAAAATCATTGCTTCCACTTGCCCAATTCTAATTTTTAAAGAACTATGTTCATCAGTGAGCTTTAGTATCTCTTTTTCTATTTGGCCAATTATATTTTTAATGAGTTCTTTCCTTTAGTGAATTTTTGCACATTTCTTTTTTTTCATTTCATCAATTCTGCTTTTTAAGATGTTCTCTTCATTAGATTTTATGCCTCTTTTGCTATTTGGCATAATTTATCTTTTATGGTGTTATTTTCTTCACTATTTTTGTGCCTCCTTTACCAAGCTGTTGACTATTTTTTCCATGATTTTCTTCTACCATTATCATTTCTTTCCCAAACTTTTCCTTACTTATCTTATTTTTTAAAATCATTTTGATCTCTTCTAGGAATTCTTTTTTGGACATGAAACCAATTCAACTTTTTTTTTTTCCTGGAGGCTTTGAATGTAGCCATTTTTATTTTGTAGTCTTCTTTATTGTGTCTTGTTCTTTCCTGTAACCATAGTTAACTTTTTAAGGTCAGGATCTTTTTATTGTTGTTGTTGTTTGTTTGTTCTTTTTCCAGTCTATTTTTTAAACTTTTAACTTTATTTTGAAATTGGGTTCTCTTCCCAGGGTTGACGAGGCACTGTCCCATGCTTCAGGCTTTTGTGCAATTAGTTCTGGTCTGTAAGTTTTCAATTCTTCTGAGGTGGTATGATCTAAAAAGAAGTGTGTTTGCTACTCTCCTGGCTTTTGCTCTGATCGATGAGTGACCACAAACACTCTTTTCTTCCTTGGAACTATGATGAGATTCTCCACTGCCCTGGGGCTACAGATTCTGGTTTGCTAGTGCTCTTTCTTGCTTTGGAATTGTTACTGGCATTTAAAAAGTAGCAATGCACAGAATCTTGCATCCTGTCTTAGAAAAGGACCCCTGCAATCTCCTTTTGACCTGCTGTCTGACCCCCTTATCACCTGTGACCTGAGAGTTTTGTAAGCAGACACTGACTGTTGCTCCCAAGGTCTGCTGCCGGTCTTCTGCAGTATGCAGCCTAGAGTCCACTTTTACCTTCATGCCATCGACCAGGGGTAGGGAACCTGCAGCCTCAAGGCCATGTGTGGCCCTCTGTGGTCCTTTGACTGAATCCAAACTTCACAGAATAAATCCTTTTATTAAGGGGATTTGTTCTTTGAAATTTGGATTCAAAGGGGTACACTTGAGGACCTAGAGGATCACATGAGGCCTTGAGGCTATAGGTTCCCCACATCTTCAATAGACTTTTCCTACCAATCTTCTACATTGTCTTGGGATGGAAAATTGTTTCAGTTTGCCCTTTTGTGGATTCTGCCACTACATAAGTTGTTTTGACGTGTTATTTAAAGTTGCTTGGAGGGAAATTTGAGAGAGTTCCAGAGTCAAGGGTGTTCTCTGCTATGGAAGTAATAAAAATACAGACATACCCACCTAATATCGAGGAAGATTGATGGAGTGATGCTAGCTTTTTATAACCTGAATGTGCCAATTCCAAGGGCAACTTCTTGTAGACGACTCCTGAATAACATTCTTTTTCTGTGGCATGGCAATGGGAAAATATGTTAGATCTGGAGCCAAATGGCATTCATTAAAGTAACAGCTCTTTCACTTAATCCTAAGATTTTGTGTTCAACCTTTTTGCCTTAGTTTCTTCATCTTAAATAAGGATTGGAAAATATATTATCTAAAGAACTTCTGTGCTATAAGTCTAGGATACTGGAGATGTAATCTTACATTTAAGACCTGCTTCCTTTTGCCACACAGATACTTTCCATGACTGAGACTTAATGGTATTCATTGCACTGGAAACTTTTTTTTAATTTCATGTTCTCCTGGGGACCTCATTTTTGACTGTTCTTTTCCTGGTATGAATTCAGATATGTCATGGTAAAAGTCCTATTTCTTTATGAATTACTGCCCTTTATCTCCCTATGTCCCAATACTACTGAAATGGACTGAGAAAGAGAGGGTCGGACAAAATTATCCCTTTGGTTCCTCAAAGCTCTAATATTTTTCAACTGAACAAGGGAGGTATTACACTTCTAATTTCACTGGTAAAAGGTCCTGCCAATTAAGGAAACTTCCTCATCCATCTCTCTCTCTCCTCTCTCTCCCTCCCTCCCTCTCTCTCTCTCTCTCTCTCTCTCTCTCAATATACACACATATGTCTACACATGTGTGTGTATAATGTGTGATTGTAGATAGGTAGATGGATAGATAGATAAATGGATAGATAGATAGAGAGATAGACAGACAGATAGACAGACATATGTCTATGCATATTTGTAGGTATAGGTATCCGGCTTTATAACTTGTTGAAATGCATGATATAACATGAAAAATGCATTTTTCATTTATTTGGTTTTCTTCTTTAAATAAAGTTCTTTGAGAAGTGATGGCTAAATTTAGGAGGCTATAATTTTTCATGGCCTTTTGCAATAACCCCAAGATTCTCTATAATTAGGAACATTTGAAGCACTTCATCATCTATAGGAAATTGTTTTTTCTTTTACATTTTCATTGGGCACTTGCCATAACATTGGTAAACACCTTAGAACATGTCTTTTCTATTTTATGCCTTGTTCTAAAGTTTTAACCAGAAGATGCTCTAACAAATGCTTTCCTTTGTTACAAAGTTCAAGGAATATAACATAATGACAACTCATATCTCCAGAGAGCAGCTGTTCATCTCCTTTGAAGATTCTAGAAGCATCCTTAGAGTTTGGAAGTTTCCTTCTAACAGTCTTTCATGACCCCTATTAATGTGCCTCCCTCATGATTATCAGTTAACATCAATTAGTCAGACTTAGCTTTTAGAAAAGAGTATTAGGTTGTTATTCTTCATTCTAAAAGGCGACCAAAGTGACATCACTATACTAGAGTCAAGTTTCAGTGTGTCAGACTATGGCTGATCAGACCAATACAAGTTCAGTATGCTCTACCACGGGTCAGGCACAAATAGTCCACATGAATATCTGGGGTGGATTCTCTAAATTTGCACATCCTATGTTTCCTTTGAACTGTTTCAATTCTGCTAAGATCATAAGGTACAGCACCTTCTCTGATGTGAGCACAGCATGCTGAGTGGTCCTTTGCCAAGGTCTCCCATGACAAACAATCAATTTAAAATTCTTAAGAGATTCCTTGGGAGTGTCCTTGTATTGCTTCTTCTGACCATCATGTGAATGCTTGCCCTGTGTGGACCCAGCACCAATGAATACCCATAGTCGCTGTGGCTGCTATGAATATGACAGTGTAGTTCTGAATTGCAAAATATAACAGATTCTCTCAATGGAAGCCAAAACCAAAACATTTATTCAAACACCAGAAAGCCAAATCCATCATAGTAACAAAGAAATCCATCATAGTAACCCAGAAGTCTATGCACATTACCAATGCAGAGAGCACAGATATCCCCAAGCCTTCCCTTCATTAGGGCCTTCCAGCAAATGAACACCCTCAAGCAAAATCATTCCCTCTCTCACTCACACAAGTTCCTCTTCCTATTCTCTGTTTCCCAGTTCTGACTGCTCCATCTCACTTTGTGCTTCACCCATTCCTGCTTCACCCATTCAGAAAGCTCCTTCCATCACAGGCTCATGTGACACAGTCTTCCATCTCACCCTGGCAGGTCACGTGGCCTATTAATGGATGGGGAAAATCTTTCCATTTCATTAACAATATATTTGGCCCTGAGATCTTTCATATCCATTACATAGGTCGATGGAGTTTAGGGGCAAAAGATATCAACAGAACTCTACCAGAATATAACAGGGATAACACAAAATAAACACATAAAATAATATCTTATAGTGAGGCTTGAGCAAAAGCACCCCCATCACTCCCCCTTCAAATGAACGGGATCCCAAATCCTTTGTCATAAGGGGCAAAGGTCTCCTCTTCTATAGCTACTTCCTGCTGAAATTATATATAAAGCTATCCCTGCCTGGAAAGGACCCATCTGAAGTGTCAGTTCTTTAGCCAGTATATGGAGCACAGCACAGATTTGGACAGGGAGTGACAGCAAGCTCAAGCAGTCAGGCATCTACAGGTAGAAGGCACTAAATCTGCAGGAAACAAATCTAGCAAACAAGTTGAAAAGCCAAAAAGAATAAGGAGACAACAACTTGAATCAGGTCAATATAGGGTCAGTCATGCTTTTGGAGTCCATGAACCCACTAAAACTGTATTAATTCCTATCATCCTTACTACCGTGTATTTCTTTAATCTGAACTGGGGCTTGGCCAATTTCCTATTCTCCCTGAAGGTGTGATGAACTTTGATATGATGATTCAGGATGATCTCACTTTCCTATTCAGCCTAATATTAAGCCCCTTTTCTAGGTTCATCTTGTATAGTTCATTAGTTGGGATACCATCTATTCTTCCAATATTGATCCCTGCTCTTAATAGAACAGTAAACAATTCCTTCCTTGTTAATCTATTCTGACTTTGAATCTGCTGGCTATTTGCTCTTCTCTCTTGAGAAAATTTGTCTTTTCCCCATTTCCCGAAATCACTTAACTGTGAAATCTTATCCAGCTCCTCCAAAAGAAGGTGCCCTATTTCCCCAATTAGTAGAGTCAGATTTAGGTGATTATAGGCAGGAGGAGCCATCTTCACTATTATATTTCCATAAAAAACTGTTAAGGGAATACCAAGATAAGCCTCAGCATCTCTGACCATTATTGCAGTTTTCATTACCTCTTCCTTTAACTTTCTCATACAGTCCCTAAGCAAATACTGGCTCTATCTCCACTAGGCCACAGAGAGTCAGTGGGATACTGTCTGCTGCATCCTTCTGCAGCTAAAGCTAACAGATTAGTTCCATTGTTACCTCCTTGCATATGGTAATCCCTAAAAGCTAGCTGCAGAAAAGAAATCTGACTAATGCCTATAGATTTCAAACAATCTATCTTATCTATCCCTAATCCTCTAGCCTCTTCATCATGGATTATCACCATCCAAGATACTAATGATTCTCATATTTTGGGGGTGTAATCTCCTGCTGAGTAAAATCCTCAATTATTTCAGTAAACACTGTGTGGCCCCCCTCGTTGTCCTGCTTCCTTCTGGGTATTGGAGGAACAGAAGCCTCCTGTTATAACTCTGATTCATTCTCCTCCCACACATCTCCTGACAGGTATTTGGAACCCCATCACCCCAGCCTGTGTGAGGGCTGCATGCACCTTCCTCTTATTAATTGTTTGCTTCTTTTGCTGAACTAAATTCACAGATACTTTTTCTTCTACCACATGAAACATTCTTGCTTGCTCTTCCCTGTAGCACAGAAAGCTTCTTGTGCAAATCAGCTGACTCCTTTTTCATCTGAACCTTTTCTTCCAGCAATTTCTCCCTTCTTTTACATATGATATGATAATTTGCTAGCAAGGCCCAGCCTCTTCTACACACCCTTACCATTTCTTTCCCCCATTCTATTGATACACCTTGCAAACATCTTTTTGAATCCCTGGGCTCTCCCTTCTGTAGCCTTGGTTTCTAGTTTTCACAGAGTCCTAAGCTTTTAACCCATTCTCTTGCCAGGAGGAATAAGGTAAATCCTCCAATCCTGGGATATCCATTTCCTTCCCTAAAGCCTTCCTGCCTCCAAGTAGAGGTTATATACCTTGCAATCCCATCCTCATCACCAAATGTAGTGCCAATGCAAAGCCACAGTGACTATAGCTGCTATGAATATGACAGTGTAGTTCTGAATTGTAAAATACAACAGATTCTCTCCATGGAAGCCAAAACCGAAACATTTATTCAAACACCAGAAAGCCAAATCCATCATAGTAACAAAGAAATCCATTATAGTAACGAAGAAGTCTATGTACATTACCAATTCAGAGAGCACAGACATCCCCAAATCTTCCCTTCATTAGGGCTTTCCAGCAAATGAGCACCCTCAAGCAAAATCACTCCCTCTCTCACTCACACAAGTTCCTCTTCCTACTCTCTCTGTTCCAGCTCTGACTGCTCCATCTCACTTTGTGCTTCACCCATTCATGATTCACCCATTCGTGCTTCACCCTTTCAGCAAGCTCCTCCCATCACAGGCTCATGTGACTCAGATTCATGTGACTCAAGCTTCCATCTGACCCCATGGGCCAATTAATGGAAGGGAAAGATCTTCTCATTGCATTAACAATACGTTAACAATACAGTGGGTTCTCCACAAAACAGTCTTTTTGGCAAGTGGATGTTTTGCATTCAATGGCCCATTGCAGTTGCACTTTCTGAAGCACAGTTTGAATGCTTGGCAATTTAGTTCAAGAAAGACCTCAGTGTCTGGTATCTTATGCTTCCAGGTGATCTTCAGAATCTTCCTAACACAAGTCAAATGGAAGCAATTTAGTTTACTGGCATAGTGCTGATAGACTTTCCAGGTTTCACAGGCATACAACAATGAGGTCAGCCCAAAGGCTCTGTAGACCTTCAGTTTAGTACTCAGTGTAATACCTCTTTTATCCCATACTTTCCTTTGGAGCCTCCTAAACACTGAGCTAGCTCTGGCAAGACATGCATCAACCTTATTAACAATGTGTACATCCCTGTAAAGTACAATACTAAGGTAAGTGAATTTAGCCACAACATTCAAAATTTCTTCATTTATGGAACAGATGTCTCCACATATGGATGGTATGGTGCTAGCTGATTGAACATCTATGTTTTCTTGTTGTTATTTGTTCAGCCGAAATTAGTACAAGCAGCAGAGAATTGATACATACTTTGTTGCATCTCAGCTTCAGAGGCTGCACTGAGTGCACAATCATCTGCAAACAGAAAATCATGCACTACTACTCCCTCCACTTTGGTCTTGAAAAGGATATTTAGTAAAGTGGAAAAGAAAGAACTGTTGGTATAAAATACCCTGCTCTAAGTCTGAGTCATTTTTATAGCAATACATATGAATCCAAGAGGAACAAAGTTCCATCTAAGGGAGCACCTGAGAGAAAAGTGAACCTCCTTGTTAGTGATATCTAGGTTAGTATTTTTCTCTTCTTTGTAGAGGTGGTTAAGAAATGTTTTTGTTCTTATGAAGTCTTGCAGCCTCCTTTCCTTGAGGAATCTAGTCTACCCTCAACGGTCTGACTAGTTTGGTTCCAGTGCACACAGTGTTCCAGAGACATGGCTGTGAATAGGATGCCAATGGGAAATCTAAAGTCTAACATCTTTTAAAATCCACAATCCTTAATAAAAAATATATTTTTTTTCTAATTCTTATTATATTAGTGTATGCTTATATGCATACATGTAATGCACGTGTGCATATGCATACATATATAAATATATATGCACACATACAGACAGATCAACATACTTTTTTTTTCTCTTTTCTTATTCAGTGAGGAGGAAGACTGGATACAACCTTAAACTAGGTGTTATGAAACATATCTATTAATCCCACTTCCACTGCTAAGTATATCTTTTGGTTAACAATACTATTCTTCTGGAATTTAGTCACTATTTTTTTTTTGTGAAATGAACATGACAAATATTGTCAATGTTCTGTTCTGTAAGAAGAAGAAAATATTGAGAAACTCAATGAACTTCCTCTGTCAAGTCAACTGGTATTTGTTAAGGGCTTACTTTAAGCCTGGCAATGTGATAAAGGATGGGAGTACAAATCCACATAGAAAGAAAATTTGACAAAATGGAATGGAGGGTGGGGAGAGTTGCTAGTGAGAGCACAGCTGAAAAAGTCTAAAGAGGCAGGCATGGAGACTAGAGAGGAATGATGACACATCTGGTCCAGGAGTTTTCCTTATAAATTCTTGTCCCAAAGCCCACTGTCATGAGATTCTCTCCTAATTGGTAGAGATGAAGGCCCTGCCCTACATGAAGGGTTGGGCATAGTGGAAAAGAGGAAAGATCTGCAGCTCTTAACAAGTCCCCACCTTGAGGACTCTACAAGCAGAAGTTCCCTCTTCATGACTCTCCAAAAGAGAATTTCTATCAATCAGAATGTGGTCAAGTTGGCTTCCAGTTTCAAAAGAAACGATGGAAAAGACCAACCCCCACTTCAAGTTGCTGAAAGACAAGACTCTGAAGACATGAGAAGAGAAACCAATCTCCATTGTGTTTCTATTCCTACCTTGCTATTCTAGAGACTTCAGGGAGTTTTGCCTTGGGTGAAATCAAGGAGACTCTCTCTTGATTGATCTGAGATAACTTGCTACCAATGGGAAAGCTCACTCACTGTATTGTCTAGTATATATTCTCCTATGTATACCTTCTCTGATTTCTGTTTTTCTGTGATTTGGATAAATGAGTTTCTTTGGTATTTGTTATATATGTTCATTGTGGAACTGGTATTAAGTAGAAAAGGGTAAAGTCTCTGAAATGACAAAGTAATCAAAAGCATAATGGAACCTGATCATATCTTCTAGATGAACAGTAGTTAAGGAAATAGATAGATATATTTCTAGCCCAGTACCTCTTCTCTATGAATGGAGAAGAGTGTTGACTTTTGGACACCAAGCTCCTCTTCTTGGCAGGAACTCTAGAGATGTCTATTTTGCCTCCCTTCAAGCCATATGATGACAGCTGACCCCACCAGACATGGCAGCCTCACTACACATGTGAGGTACACTACAATCATTCTCACTCTTTCCTTACACTTAAAATAGAAATTCTTGGAGTGGCTAGTCAATAAGAGGAAGTGACTGCATGACTGTGGTACAATTACAAAAGAAATCCAGGATTAGAATGAACTTCCCTGGTCAGGATAATGAAGAATACAATTTTATCTGTGAAAATAAAAAAAAAATATTTTTCTCAGATTAATTATACGTAATCTGGGAACTCTGAACTTAAAAAATATAGCTATATTTCAATATAATTTGTTCCTTTGTAATTGCATTCATTTTATTTTGAGATAAAAATATTATTTTGAAAAGGATTCCAGACCTCCCATACTGCAAACAAGTCCATGATACAGAGAACATCACCTCTTGATGATATCTAAGTCCTCTTTCAAGTCTAAAATTTATGATGTCAGTCATACAACAAGCATTCATTAAGCAGTCTGCCAATTGTGAGGGATACAAATAAAAGTAAAAAATAGCACTGCTCCTCAAGGAGCTCACATGGTAAGGGAGGCAACATGCAAGTAACTATGTAGGTACAAGACATATAAAAAATAAATTGGTGTAACTCTTAGGGGAAAGGTACTAATATCAAGCAAAATAGACTCCTTGAAGAAGGTACAGTTTTTGCTGAGAGGTGAAGGAAGCCACAAAGAGGGAGAAAATTCCAGGCATGGGTATAGCCAATAAAAATTCATGGATTCAAAAAAGGAATATCTTGTTTGAGGAAGAATGAGGCCAGAGCCATTGAATTATGAAGTGTGGGGAAGGAGATAAAGTTAAGAAAACTGGAAAGGTAGGGAAAGACTAGATTATAAATAGATTTAAATGCTTAAAGATTTTATATTTGTTTCTGGTTGTGATAAAAACCCACTGGATTTCATTAAGCTGGGGGTTAACATGGCCAGGCTTCAGGATGGACTGAAGAGAGACTTGAGGCAGAGAGAATACCTTATAGCAGCGATGGCTTGAAGAGTGATTGAACCAGAATATATTGTATGTTTTGTATATACCAGATATATTGTGAAGGTTTAAATAAGACTGATCAATAGTTTGGATATGTGGACAAAGTGAGAGTGAGGCATCAAGGATGACACTAAATTTGAAAGCCACAGTGACTGCGAAAATGATGATTCCCTCAAATGCAGTCAGAAAGGTGGGGATAAGGGAAAATATGGTCATTAATGAACTGTTGCTGGTGTAGTACACTGGTCCAATCATTCTGGAGAACAATATGTATCTATAAAGACTATAAAACTGTGCATACTCTGACCCAGCAAGATGACTACTAGGTCTGTGGCCTGAAGACAGGAGGGGGAAACCTCAAGGCCACATGTGAACTTCCAGGTTCTTAGGTGTGGCCCTTAGACTGAGTCCAAGGTGATTTGTTCTGTGAAGTTTGGTTTCAGTCAAAGGGCCACCCCTAAGAGATCAAAGAAAAAGGAAAGAGACATATGTCTGCAAAAAAAATTATATTACTTCTTTCTTTGGTGACAAGGAATTGAAAATTAAGGAAATGCTTATCAATTAATGAATAGCTGAAAAAGTTGTGGCATTTGAATGTGATGAAGTGTGGCATACATTGTGCTGTAAGAAATGATGAGGGGGTAATTTGAGAAAGACAAAACAAAACATAGTAACACCTATGTGAACTCATCCAAACTAAAATGAAGAATACAGAGATCATTATGTATAACAACTGCAACATGGTAATGATGATCAACTCACAAAGACTTGACTACTCAGATCAACACAGTGATCCAAGATAATTCCCAAGGACTCAAGATGAACAAAGAGAGAGAATGAATGAACTCTGAGTGTAAATTGAAATATATTTTTCTTGCCTTTGGTTTGCCTTTTTCAATAATGTGACTAAAATGGAAATATATTTTCATGATTTGACATATATAATTGACATCATGTTGCTTTCCCTCTCAGTGACAGGATGTGGAAGGGAAGGGAGAATGTGAGACACAAAATTGAGGAGGAATCCAGGGGGCAGAGCCAAGATGGTGGGTGAAAAGCAGGGACTAGCATGAGCTCCCCGCCGAGTCCCTCCAAAGACCAATAAAAAATGGTTCTGAACCAATTCTAGAAATGCAGAACCCACAAAATAGCAGAGCGAAGCAGGGCTCCAGCCCAGGACAGCCTGGAAGGTCTCTGGGTGAGGTCTATCCCACACAGAGCTGGGAGCTGAGCAGAGCAGAGCACAGAGTGGGCTGCGCCCGGACCAAGCAGACCAGGAACCCAGTGGAGCGTGCCCTAGCACCCTAAATCAGTGAGCTGCCGCAGTTACCAGACTTCTCAACCCACAAACACCAAAGACAACAGAGAAGGTTAGTGGGAAAAGCTGCGGGAGTGGAAGGATATCCCCGTTTGGCTACCGCCCCAGGGGCAGTGGAGGTGGGGCAGCTACAGAACTACAGCTGCAGTTGCTTACAGCCCCAGGCCCACCTGGTGGGAGGAATTAAGTGGCAGATTAGAGCAGGAGTGCACAGCCTGCTGAAGGTATAAGTCCAGCGCAGGTTGGGGGTTCTTGGGGAAGGAGGAGTGCTGCTGTGGCAGAGCTGGCGCATCCCCCCAAGCATGGAACACAGAACTCTTTAGTCTACAAGCAGTCATACCATGCTGAAAAACTCAAGGATCAAGTTAGTTGGCTGGGAATATGGCCAGGCAGCGAAAATGCATCCACATTCAGTCTCAAACTTTGGAATCTTACCTTGGTGACAAAGAAGACCAAAACATACAGACAGAAGAAGTCGATAAAGTCAAAGAGCCTACAACAAAAGCCTCCAAGAAAAACATGAACTGGTCTCAGGCCATGGAAGAGCTCAAAAAGGATTTGGAAAAGCAAGTTAGAGAAGTAGAGGAAAAATTGGGAAGAGAAATGAGAAGGATGCAAGAAAACCATGAAAAACAAATCAATGACTTGCTAAAGGAGACCCAAAAAGATGCTGAAAAATACACTGAAGAAAACAACACCTTAAAAAATAGACTAACTCAAGTGGCAAAAGAGCTCCAAAAAGCCAATGAGGAGAAGAATGCCTTGAAAGGCAGAATTAGCTAAATGGAAAAGGAGGTCCAAAAGACCATTGAAGAAAATACTGCCTTAAAAATTGGATTGGAGCAAGTGGAAGCTAGTGACTTTATGAGAAGTCAAGATATTATAAAACAGAAGCAAAGGAATGAAAAAATGGAAGACAATGTGAAATATCTCATTGGAAAAACCACTGACCTGGAAAATAGATCCAGGAGAGATAATTTAAAAATTATTGGACTACCTGAAAGCCATGACAAAAAAGAGCTTAGATATCATCTTTCAAGAAATTATCAAGGAAAACTGCCCTGATATTCTAGAGCCAGAGGGTATAATAGAAATTGAAAGAATCCATCGATCGCCTCCTCAAATTGATCCCAAAAAGAAAACTCCTAGGGACATTGTTGCCAAATCCCAGAGCTCCCAGGTCAAGGAGAAAATACTGCAAGCAGCCAGAAAGAAACAATTTGAGTATTGTGGAAACACAATCAGGATAACACAAGATCTAACAGCTTCTCCATTAAGGTATAAAAGGGCTTGGAGTATGATATTCCAGAGGTCAATGGAGATAGGATGAAAACCAAGAATCACCTACCTAGCAAAACTGCGTATCATGCTCCAGGGCAAAATATGAATTTCCATAAAATAGCGGGGTTTCAAGCTTTCTCAGGGAAAATACCAGAGCGTAATAGAAAATTTGACTCTCAAACACAAGAATCAAGAGAAGCATGAAAAGGTAAACAAGAAAGAGAAATTATAAGGTACTTACTAAGGTTGAACTGTTATGTTTACATTCCTACATGGAAATATGGAAAGATGAAGTGTGTAATTCATGAGACCTCAGTATTAGGGTAACTGAAGGGAATATATATGTGTGTGTGTGTGTGTGTGTGTGTATGTATGTATGTATATGTATATGTATATGTATGTATATATAGATAGATATGGAGATAGAGGAAACAGGCTGAGTTGAATATGAAGGGATGATATCTAAAAAAATAAAATCAAATTAAGGGATGAGAGAGGAATATATTGAGAGACGGAGAAAGGGAGAGATAGAATGGGGTAAATTATCTCACATGAAAGTGGCACAAAAAAGCAGTTCATTGGATGGGAAGAGGGGGCAGGTGAGGAGGAATGAGTGAATCTTGCTCTCATTGGATTCAACCTGAGGAGGGAATAACATACACACTCAAATGGATATCTTACCCCAAAGGAAAGAAGGAGGAAGGAGATAAAAAAGGGAGATGATACAAGGGAGGGCATATGGGGGAGGAGGTAATCAAAAGCAAACATTTTCAGAAAAGGGAGGTCAAGGGAGAAAATTGAATAAAGTGGGACAGGATAAGAGGGAGCAAAATATAGTTAGTCTTTCACCAAATGAGTATGTGGAAGGGTTTTGCATAATGATATGCATGTGGCCTATGTTGAATTGCTTGCCTTCTTAGGGAGGGTGGGTGGGAAGGGAAGAGGGGAGAGAATTTGGAACTCAAAGTTTTAAAAGCAGATGTTCAAAAAAAAAGTTGTTTTGGCATGCAACTGGGAAATAAGACATGCAGACAATGGGACATAGACATATATCTTGCCTTACAAGAAAATAAGCAAAAACGGGATGGGGAGGAGTGGGGTCGCAGAAGGGAGTACTGACTGGGGAATTGGGCAATCAGAATATATGCCATCTTGCAGTGGGGGAAGGGTAGAAATGTGGGGAAAATTTGTAATTCAAAATCTTGTGGAAATCAATGCTGAAAACTAAAAATATTAAATAAAAAAGAAAAAGAATATATTAAAACATCAAAGTATAAAAAGAAAAATAAATAAATAAATAAATAAATTAAATTATCAATCCTCCTATCATGTAGTGTTCATGAGATCATTCTCTGGCAAAGGAAGAGGGGTAGGAGCCTAAGGTCCTATCTCCCACAAGCTAATGCTTTTTAAGAAATTGGCTCAAAATGTTTTATCCTAGAGAAGCACTTGCTCAAATCACTCATTTGCAAACAACTTTGCATTGTTCAGATTACGGAAAAGGTATGTCCATATTTTTGCAACCTTTTTTTATCATCCTTCCTATACAATGTCACTCCAGTAAATTCAATTACTTTATTTTTCTTTTTTGCAGAGGGGAAGGCAGGGCAATTGGAGTTAAGTGACTTGCCCAAGATCACACAGCTAGTAAGTGTGTCAAGTGTCTGAGGTCAGATTTGAACTCAGGTCCTCCTGACTCCAGGGCTGGTGCTCTACTCACTGCACCAATTAGCTGCCCCAATTCAGTTATTTTTAAAGTTATATAAATTGATTAAAAACTTTTTTCACACATTCTGTAAAGTTTATGATATATTGATTCAATGGAGAATTGTTGTCTCATGTTTTAGGTATCAGAGTATAACATATCAAATCTTGGTTTAAATGAAGTGGAATTATTTTATAAGCTGACTGTTATCTTTATACCCAATTTTTTAAAAAAATCAGTTTTTTAAGTATTTGCATATTATACATCTAGAAGAAATGAAGAAAAAAGAATAACTATAAATAGATAGAAATAGTGTCATAGTCCCATAGGAAATATAAGAAAAACAAAAATTCAGAAAATTGAATTTGGTGATAAATGATAAAGACTGAAAAAGCATTTTGGATTGTTTTCAAGGTGTTGATGTTGTGGAAAAGTGGGGAAAAGTGAAACAATTGAGCAGGGTAGACTGAACAGTAATAATGGACAAATATTAAAACAGAACTATTCAAATCTTGTAACTTGCAAAATAGTACAGTACAAGAGAGTTCAATAAACCCAATAAACTCAATTACTACAGGTAGGAAAGACAATTTGACAAAATTGTTAACATTCTAGCAGAAATTAGACTTGGAAAAATAGCTAATGACATATACAAAGAATGGTATCAAATATACAACTGACCTAGATTTTAAAATTCACATCATAATCAAATTATAAGAGAGGTAAAGAAGTGAAAAATTTACTCCACATGTAGGGGAAGATTAAAAAACAAAACATGTGGTAGAAAAGGTCACAGAAAATAAAATGGACTATTTTGATTACAATAAATTTCGGTCTTTTATACTAACAAGTGTAGTTAAATTTAAAAAGGAAATATGGAAAGTTGAAAAAATATTTGTAGCCATTTTCTCTAAGAAAGGCCTCATATACCAGATATATTAGAAAGTGATTTATAGTTATTAAAATGATAAAATGACAGACTGATGGTTTTCTTTTTTTAATTTATTTTTAACATTCTTTTTTTTTAAAAAATTAAGTTTTGTTTCAAATAGTCTTCTTCCTTGTCACTCTTCCCCCACCCACTGAGCAAGCAAACAATAGGATATCCATTATATAGGTGAAGTCATACAAAACATATTTCCATATCAAGCATGTTGCAAAAACAAATAAACAATAAAAACTAAGAAATATGAAGAAAACAAAAAAATATTCTGCAATCCCCATCATTTCCCTGGAGCTGGATAGTATATTTTATTATGGATCTTTTGAAATTGTCTGAGATCATCAGAGTCGCTAAGTCTTTCACAGTTGGTCATCATTACAATATTGCTGTTATGATATATAGTATGGTATTTTCCTCGTTCTGCTCCCACCATTTTATATCAGTTCACATAAGTCTTCCATTTTTTTGCTGAAACCATCCTTATCATGTCTTATAGCACAATAGCATTTCTTTACGATCATATACCAAAACCTGCTCAGCCATTCCCCAATCAATTGAAATCCTCTCAATTTACAATTTCTGCCACCACAAAAAGAGCTGCTATACATATTTTTTCCATGTGAATATATGTATGTATATGTGTATGTGTACCTATGAGTGTATATATATGCATGTGTATGTGTGTGTATATATGTGTGCTTGTGTGTGTATACACACATATAAATACAGAGACAGAGAGAGAGCATAATGACTTTTTGCATTTTCTTTGATCTCTTTGATCAGACTTAGCAGTGGTATTGCTGGGTCAAAAGGTCGCTGTTTCATAAAACTTTAGACACAATTCCAAATTGTTCTGTAGAATGGTTAGACCAGCTTACAACTCTACCAACTGTGCAATTTGTACCTATTTTCCCATATCCCCTCCAATATTTAATATTTTAATATTATTTATTTATTATTTTAATATTTATTATTATTTAATATTTCCCCTTTTTTGTCATGTTAGCTAATATGATTAGTATGAAGTGGTACTTCAGAATTCTTTGATTTGCATTTCTCTAATGATTTAGAGAATTTTATGTGGATATTAATAGCTTTGATTCCTTCTTCTGAAATCTGATGGTTTATAAATTTTGACCATTTGTCAACTGTGGAATGGCTCTTATTTTTACAAATTTGGCTCGGTCCTCTGTATATTTGAGAAATGAGGACTTTTGAAGGTGAAGCCAAGATGGTGGGGTAAAGGCAGGGACTCACCTGAGTGCTCTCTAAAACCACCCAAACACCTTTAAAACGACTCTAAACAAATTATAAAGCAGCAGAATCCACAAAAAGATGGAGTAAAACAAATTTCCAGCCCAAGACAACTTGGAAGGGTGGCAGGAAAGGTCTGTTTCACCAAAGTGAGAGAATAGTACAGTCCAGTTCAGGCTGCAACAACACAGAACAGGCCCCAGAAATCCCAGAGCAGGCCTCAGGCTGACTGAATCACTGGCAGCAGAGGCAGTTTCTAGGCCTCTCAACACATAGCTGCCAATGACAACTTAAAAGGTCAGCAAAAAAGATCTGTCTCACCTGGGTGAGGGGGTAGTACAGTTCAACACAGTCCCAGCAAACCAGGAGCAGGCCAAGGAGTGAATGAATCAGCATTAGCAGCCACAGTGGCTGCTTTCAAGCTTGCAGCACACAAATGGTAAGGGGACAAAACAAGAAAGAGATTACAGGGGTCTTTTTTCTAGCAATCAGACAGATTTCTTACTTTGCCTGTACTTGGATCCAGGTCAGCTTCATGGATGGCAGTCCCAGGGCAAGGGGGAGCACTAGTATAGCAGAGCTTGCAGCAGCAGTAGAGAGGGGACCCTCCTCACAGTTGCAGGGCAGAAGAGCGCGTGTGCTGGCTCACAGACCAGAGCACAGGCCAGGAGAATAGAAAACATCTCTTCTTAGGTCATACTGACCTTGGAAGAGGAGAAAACTTAGAAGTTGCTTGAAACAGCTGCACAAAACCTGTGAAGCTTGGGACAGTGCACCCTTCACCATGGAAGCAGAGATCTACTTTAACAAAGAGTTAAATGTCATCAAATAGACTGGGAAAATGAGCAAACAATGGGGAAAAAGACTCTGACTATTGAAAGTTACTATGGTGACAAGGAAGATTAAAACACACACTCAGAAGAGAATAAAGTCAAAGCTCCTATACCCAAAGCCTGTGAGAAAAAAATACAAACTGGTCACAGGCCATGGAAGAGCTCAAAAAAGATTTTGAAAATCAAATGAGGTAAGTAGAGAAAAAATTGGGAAGAGAGATGAGAGTGATGCAAGAAAATCATGAAGAAAATGAGTCAACAGCTTGGTCAAAGAGACACAAAAAAATACTAAAGAAAATAACACCTTCAAAAACAGCCTAGGCCAAATGGTAAAAGAGGTGCAGAAAACCAACGAGGAGAAAAATTCTTCAAAAAGCAGAATTGGCCAAATGGGAAAAAGTCCAAAAGCTCACTAAAGTAAATAACTCCAAAAACATAGAAGAGAGAAAATGGAAGCTAATGATTTTATGAGAAATCAAAAAATTATAAAGAAAACAAAATGAGTGGAAAAAAGATAATGTGAAATATCTCAATGGAAAAACAAGTGACCAGGAAAATAAATCAAGGAGACACAATTTAAAAATTCTAGGATTTCCTGAAAGCCAGGAAAAAAGAGCTCAGATGTCATTTTTCAAGAAATTATCGAGGAAAACTGCCATGATATTCTAGAAGCAGAGGGGAAAATATGAATAGAAAGAATCCTCAAATAACCTCCCAAAAGATCTTAAAATGAAAACTTCCAGGAATATTATAGCAAAATTCCAAAGTTCCCAGGTCAAGGAGAAAACATTACAAGTAGATAGAAACAATTCAGGTATGGTGGAGCCACATTCAGAATAATTCAAGATTTAGGGACTCCTACATTAAAGGTTTGGAGGGCTTGGAATACTATATTCAGGAAGGCAAAGGAGCTAGTATTACAATCAATAATCTCTATCTAGCCTAACTGAGTATAATTCATGAGTGGAAAAAAATTGATATTCAAGGACTTTGAGGAATTTTAAGCATTCTCGATGAAAAGACCAGTGCTGAATAGAAAATCTGACTTTCAAATACAAGACTCAAGAGAAGCATAAAAAGGTAAACAGGAAAGGGAAAATGTAAGTAATTTAGTAAGGTTAAACTGTTTATATTTGTTACAGAAAGATGACATTTATAACTCATAATACCTTTCTCATTATTAGGGTAGTTAGAAGGACAATATATAAAGAGGATACAGGTGTGAGTTGAATATGAAGGGATGATATCTAAAAAATAAAATTATGGAGTGAGAGAGAGACATGTACAGGGAGGAGAAAGTGAGGTAGATGGGATAAATTATCTCACATAAAAGAGACAAGAAAAAGTATTTACCGTATAGGGGAAGAGGGAGTGTTGAAGGGGAATGAGTGAACCTTGCTCTCATCGGAACTGGCTCAGAAAGGGAATAACATACACACTCAATTAGTATAGAAATCCATCTTACCCAAAAGGAAAGTAGGAGGGGAAGGGCAAAAGAGAAGGGGGCAGTGTGATAGAAGAGTGGACAGATTGGGGGAGGGGTGGTCAGAAGCAAAAGAATTTTGAGGAGAGACAATAAAAGGAGAGAGAGAATAGAATAAATGGGGGAGAATATGATGGAGGGAAATACAGTTAGGAATAGTAACTGTGAAAAAAATTGGAGGAAATTTCTCTGATAAAGGCCTCATGTCTCAAACATATAGAGAACTGAGTCAAATTCTAAAATTAAGAGCAATTCTCCAATTGATAAATGATCAAAAAATGTAATCAGTTTTCAAATGAAGTAATCAAAGGTATCTACAACCTTATGAACAAATACTCTAACTCATTATTTATTGGAGAAACGCAAATTAAAACAATTCTGAGGTACTGCCTCTTACATATTGGATTGGCTAGTTGTACACATAAAGTAAATGACAGGTGTTGGAGGGGATGTGGGGAAAAATTAGACTCTAATGCACTGTTGGTGAAATGTTGAACTGATTTAACATTTTGTAAAGCAATTTGGAGCTATGCCCAAAGGGTTATAAAACCATGCATACCCTTTGACCTACCAACACCACTAGGTCTTTATTCCAGAAGAGGAAAAAAAAGGGAAAAAAATCCATATGTACAAAACATATTTATAGAAGCTCTTTTCTGGGGGCACAGAATTAGAAGTTGAGGGGGAGCCCATCAATTAGGGAATGCCTGAAAAAGTCATGATATTTGATGATGATGGAATACTATTGTACTTAAGAAATTATGAGCAGAATGCCATCAGAGATACCTAGAAAGACATTCATGGGCTAATGCAAAGTGAAATGTACTATGTACACAGTAGCAGCAATATTGTAAGGTGATCAGCTGTGAATGATTTATCTTTTCTCAACAATACACCAATCCAGGACAACTCTTAAGGACTTATGATGAAAAATCCCATCTATCTCCAGAAAAAGAACTGATGGTGTCTGACTATAGACTGAAGCATACTTTCTTTTAAAATTTCTCATTATTTCTTGAGGCTTTTGTTTTTTGGTCTATGTTTTCTTTTACAGCATGAGTACTCTGGTTGTGTTTTTCATGACTACACAGGTATAACCTACTTTGAATTGTTTGCCTTCTCAATAAGGGGACATATGGAGGGAGGGAAGGAGAGAATCTGGAACTCAAAGTTTTTAAAAATGAATGCTAAAAATTGTTTTTACACCTAACTGAGGGAAAATAAAATATTAAATTAAAAATATTTAAAAAAATAAATGAGGCCTTTTTCAGAGAAATTCTGTGAGAACCTTTTTTCCCCAGTTTCTCAATTTCCTTCTGATTTTGGCTGCATTGGTTTGTTTCTGCAAAATCTTTTTAGCTTCATATAATCCAAATTGTCCATTTTACTTCCCATGATCCTTTCTACCTCTAGTTTAGCCATAAACCCTT